>NW_026691157.1:300000-405885 GCF_020826845.1 Diceros bicornis minor
ACATTATTCCACCCCTGAGGAAAGACCTACACCTCAGGGGCTTGGGATAAACCTCAGGCAGAAGGGCACCACCCCGCACTCCACATCCCACCCAGCCGGCCTTGACCTGGGCTTTGAACCTGACCGACCCCCCAAGGCTTCTAACACCTCACCGACTGCTCCTGCTCATGGTGGTCTACCCACATGAACCCGCCCTTCCAGGCACACATGGGGAGGGGATGTGGGGCTGCCCAGATGGGACCACAGTGGTAGCCTGGTTTGGAATGGCCTTCCCTGGGCCTCCCGGTGTTACCTTTCCGTCCCTCCGGGTAAACGACCAGAGCCGTCGGCCGTGAGAGGGGCACCAGCATCTGCATCGGTCTTTGGGGGCTTTCCTGGGGCTCCGGCCCCTGGTCATTGGGAAGCAGCAACTGAACATATTGCTCCTTCTAGACAAGTGCTAGAGAAGTGAGCTCGCTTGGGGGCTGTGTTTAGGATGTGGGTGCCTAGTTACCAGGGTTCCAAGTTCTATTGGGCTCTGTGAGGTCACTTCCTGGGATCTCCTTACCTAAGCTTCCTCCTCACACAAGACCTTCCTAAGGGCCCCCCGGGCTGCTGACTGCTCACTCTCCATCTCCATACCCTGTCCAGACACAGTCACACCGACACAGTCCACCCCACAGCCTCTGGGGAGGTCTGGACGCAACCAGGGCCCCAGCTTTGAGGACACAGAGTTGAATTCAGTCCCGCTCCTGCTTCTTGCCAGTGATGTCACCCTGGACAACCCTGCACCTCTCAGGGCCTCCCCTCTCAGGGTCTCTCCTGTGTTCATGTCCCTCTCTGTAGTGGGGGTCATTCTAGCATCTACTTCCTAGGGATGTCATCAGGTGTATAGACCTAGAGATCCCTTCAGAGTCTGTGAATCCCGTGGGCTGCTCCCACACGTAGCTCCTGCACAGACTTGGCAGTGCAAGGATTACAGAAAGGGCTGGCTGTGGCAGAGAATACAACGCAAAGAGGCTTGGGTCTGCTGGGCGTCTGGGAGAGGCACTTCCCCTCTTGCCTGTTTCCCAGTGTTCCTAGGGAGGGTTGAAATGAAATGACGTTCAGACATCATCTCCTTCTGGCTCGCAACCCTCCAGGGCCTCCTGTTATGTTTAGACTCAGGTCCAAGTGCCTGAGTGGTGGTCATCTCAGCCTATGTGGTGGGCAGCCCCCACAACGGCTCCCAGCGTTCCCACTTCCTAGGCACACATCCTATGTAATCCCCGCTCCTCTATGAGAATGGACTTTGCGGCTGGCTTCTAACCAATAGAATAGGGCCGAGTGATGGGATGTCACTTCCACGGTCAGCTTAATGAAAAGTCTGTGACTTCTGTGTGGTTCTGTCTCTCCTGTGTTCATTCTATCTCTCTGTCTCTGTCTCTCTCTCTCTGTCTTTGTCTCTGTGTCTCTGGCTGTCTGTATCTCTCTTGGTCTCTCCCTGTCTCTCTGTCTCTCTCTTTGTCTCCCTGTCTCTGTCTGTGTCTACTCTCTTTGTCTCTCCTCCCCATCTTTCTATCTCTGTGTGTCACTGTCTCTCTTTCTCTCCCTCTTTCTGTCTCTCTGATCCACTATTCAGGAGAAGCCATATCAGATATTATGAGCTTTCTTCCCTATGACACCCCCTAATGCAAAGAACTGGCAGAGGGTCCCGGCCCACAGACAGAAAAGGCCTGAAACCCCCCCATCTAAACTGAATCCTACCACTGCCCCGATACTTGTGAATGATCTCCGAGATGGCTCCTGCCTCTATCGAGCTTCAGTTGAGAACACAGCCCCAGCCTCCTGCTAGACCTTGACGGGGAGCCTCCCAGCTGACCTGAGCCTGGACCCTGGTAGAGACACTGTCAGATGCTCAATGATAGGTCTCGTAAGTGCTAAGTGAGGCTAATGCTGTCACCCAGCATAGACAGCTAGTACCTCCTTCCAGGCCTGGGTCTGGCCCTGCCATCCTCTCTCCCTCACTTCTCTCCTCCCCAGCTCACTCTAGCCACACTGGCTCTTTTCTCACCTCCTCTCTCGTCAAATCCTCTTCTGCCTCCAAGTCTCTGTGCCTTTGAGCTTCCCCCCAGCACGCTGTTTGCAGACAGATGCAGGGCTGGCTCCTCTTGTCCTTCTGCTCAGGGCACAAATGTCCCCAGGGGGGCCCTTTACACCCACCTAGGGGCTCCAGGCCCTCCCTCCTCCAGCACCCTGCTTCGTTGCTCTGTAGCACCTTCTCTTCTTTTTCACATGGATTTGTTCATGATTTTGTCCTTTCCACCTCCAGGCTGTGAGCTCCTGGAGGACAGAGACCATGTGGGTGCTTTCAGCACTGCCCTCAGGACTAACATGGGCCCTGCTCAGGGTGAGTGCTGGGGCCACAGTAGCTGAAAGAATCATGAAAGGATCTCAGGGTCCCCTCCCGCCTCTGAGCAGCTCCCATTGTGGACGTGGATGCCAGTAATCAAAGGTGCCTGTTGCTTTGGACAGGGGAACACCCAGAACGAGCCCTGGGCGTCCCTTCCCTGCTCCACTTGCTGCATTGAGCATGAGTGGACACAGGACACCCCTGGTGGTCAGCCCCAGCCTTGCAGCCCCAGGCAGGAAAGCAGAAAGCAAAACACACACCTTTCTTTGTTTGGGGTCCTCAAGGCAGTGGTTCCACCAGGGCCCAGGACGCAAAGGAGCAGGACCTGTGGGCTCCAGGAGGGACGTGAGGGACCTCAGAAGCCTCTCTTGCTCCTCGCTTTCCCTCCACTGGCCGTGGCGTGTCCCGTTGACTCACAAGGCCTCCTCGCCCCAGCCAGGGCAATGACTCCACCTCACTTCCAAAGGAGGCCCCCGAGGCTCCGACAAGGATGGCCTTGTCCCTGGTCCCCAGACAAGTCGACCAGTGCTCTGCCATGTTCTGCACTGCCCGGGGCCCCAGTCCCCAAGCTCTCAGGCTGCCTTCTGCTCAGCAAGACCTCGAGGGAATGGAATGCATTTTACAAGGACTCAGAGAACAGTGGGTCATGGATGGAGAACGAAGGTCAATAGACTCTTCTACAAGCCTGTGGGACCCTTAGAGTCACCCCATCTATGCACCCCAATTTACAGAGGCGTAAGATCTAGCCTTCTCTGCTGTATCCCCTCCCCCCTAGGGGGTCACATCCTAGTTCCCGGTGCCCAGAGTGGTGGCCACAGGACGCCAGACCTGGTTCTCTACAGGCTGCTCTAGGGATGGCCCCAACCCCTGCATCCCCCTGTGTACCTTGGGGACCCCCTGCCCACCAGTCTGGCATCTCTCCCCTTCATGCTATGGGCCTGGGCATGTTGTTAGGGGACCGGATGCCCATGCCCCATGGCAGAGCTGCCTCCAACCTCTTTCTTCCTTCCTCCTGTCACCTCCCCAGTGAGCACTTCCCTTCTGAGACCGGGCTGGGCATTCAGAGTGTGTGTGTATGCTTGTGTGTGTGAGTGTGTCCACGTGGGGATGCGTATAGCAAAGGGCCCTACATGGGAGGGCGTTGGCAGGGGTCCCCCAGGGTATTAGGGGCTCTCATTCCCAAAGCAAACCCCTTGGAAGTGCTGAGGCTGGCCTAAGAGCTTGGAATGCTCTCTTCCCCTCTGGACTCTGCCCACTTTGTGACCCCAGGGCCTGTCCCTGCTTCTCCTGGCCTCAGTTTCCCAACTGTCCTGTGAGGGTTGGACACGGAGCAACATCAGCCCCGATGAGCATGGACATGGCCTGTGATCTCCGCCCACATGAGTGTGGCAGGGATACCCTCACGGTCTCACAGGCCTCTCTCCTGTGCGGCAACCAGGCCTCCTGTCCGTGGTCAGGCACACAGAGGGGCCCTGCAGACAGCACTTCTGGGTGACACAGCTCGCAGCACACACGTGTAACACAACGGTCCCTTGACATGGCTGCTTTCGTCTGTCCCCTCCCCAGCCAACTGCTCGGTGACCCTCACATCCCCTACGTCGCAGGAACACGCCACAGAAGCCAGGTGGGCCACACGGTGCACAGTTGGGTAGGTTGGACATCTGGGGACATGAGGGTCACTGAATATACACCGACCTCACTGTCCTGGTCCACAGACTCCATCCCAGGGTCCAGCTCCATGCATGGCTGGTCCTGCGGACACGAAGACAGTGGTGGACACAGACCCTGGGCAGGGAGAAGGCCAGGCTGCCCTTTTCCCTCCTCCTCTACACCCCCTCCCTACCACATGAGGTCCAGCCAGTCCCTGCCTGCAGCCCTGGTGGGTGTAGGAGGAGCTGAAGGGAGCCCAGCTGGGCAACTATTGGAGGGAGTTGCTGTTATTAGGGAGCCCACTGGGTGCTGAGTGATTGCACCCCATTTTACAGATGACCAGTGGTCCCAGCATTCAAGGTCACTCTGCTCTAAGTGACCAAGTCCAGACGTGAACAGGGGACTAGAAATCCTTGATTTTCACCAGTGTTGAGCCCAGCATTGACCATCGAGGCCTTGTCCTGCATTGGGGCTCCCCCAGCCAGGCGACCTCCTGAGTCCAAGCACTTTGGGCAGCTTCGTCTCCCTGCTTGAATCCCAACACACTCTCCTGAGGTCAGAGTCACTGACCCCATTTTTCATGGAGGAAACTGAGGCTCCGAGAAGACACCACATGACCTTGCCTGTCACAGGGCTGTGAGGTGACCCAGCTATGGGTTTGACCCCAGGTCAATCTGACCCTAAAGGCTCTGCTAGCACAGGAGCCTGAGGAGGTGGCCTGTGAGCCCAGCACAGAGGTGAGTCCATCCTGGATGGGGGCTCGGGGGAGGGGCACTGCAGGCTAGGAGCTCTGAAGGGGGCAGGGGCTTGGCAGGGTCCTTGGGGAGGAAGGCTTTAGGGAGGGTGGGGTGCGGTGAGGGGTGCACTCTGGGGACGGTGTCTGGACCAGATCACACAGGGCCGTGACTCAGGCAAGGAGTCGGGCTTCACTACAGGTTGGTTGGACTTGAACGAGCAGTCTCATCAGAGCCTCAGGCGGTTAGATCCTAGATTTGGAGGGAGCTCGGTGGGCACCTTATCCACCTCCACTCAAGCCCAGATCCCCAAGAACCAACAGGATGAGAAGGCTGCCTCCATTTCTTCCCATGTACAGTGGGCACTGTGGCGGTTGCCTACCTCCTGCCTGGGCTGGGCCTGCTGCCTGGAGGGCCCAGAGAGGGCTTCTTGTCAAAGTAGCCATTCAGGACAGGTCTGTGCTCAGAGAGCTCTGAGTGATGGGACCAAGGGCACGTCCCACCAGTGGGCTAAACAAGACGCTCCTGTCCACGTTGCTGTTGTTTACTCCAGGTGGACAGGGATGATGCAGCATCGCCCACCGTGTGGATGGAGAGGGCCAGCGAGGAGCTATGGTTGAAGAGCCTGAGACACGACGCTTGTGTGTGACCAAAGCTGCCATGGGTGTGGTGGAGGCTGAGGAGGAGGAAGTGCTGCTGGAGGCCAAGATGAAACCAGAGACCATCGGGGACCAGGGGGCGGTTGATTTCCATCACTGTGGGGGTGGCATGATCAGCAGAGTCTCTGGACCCGGCAGGACACCCCAGGCCGGCATCCAGCTCCTGGGGTTCTTGGCCC
Source organism: Diceros bicornis minor (assembly GCF_020826845.1). Lineage (NCBI taxonomy): Eukaryota > Metazoa > Chordata > Mammalia > Perissodactyla > Rhinocerotidae > Diceros > Diceros bicornis. The sequence continues at coordinate 305,594 of NW_026691157.1, forward strand.
CTTTGTAGGTGTCACTGGGGAACACTGGTCCCAGGCAAGAAGGGACTGGGAGTGGGCTGTCAGGGAGAATGGGGAGGGCAGCCACCTTCTTTTCCTTGCCATCAGGGGCCTCTGGCTCAAAACTCATGTTGCTCTCCTCCACCTTGGAGCTGGAGGAACCAGCCAAGTGCTCGCTGAGCATTGGACAATGTCCCTGCCACTGAGGTCCTGGCCCCACCTGAGGTGTCCCAGCACTTGGAGTGGGAGCCGTGCCTGGTCCTGAAGCCTGTGTTGGGGCCTGTTGGCTTGGAGGCTGGACGGAAGGGCTGCATTTGCAGAGGTCACGCCCCCTGGGTGAGTGGGGACCCTGGGACACCTGAAGTCACAGATGCAAGTGACCCGCACCTGGGAAGGTGTGAGGGAGGTGCACAGAGGGCAGTGCCTCAGTGGCAGGCAGAGCTTCATGCCCATGGGCAGCACTCCTTGGCAAAGATCAGCTAGTCCTTTGGACCCTAGAGGGCAGAAGGCACCTAAGGCTCCCAGTGGTCCACGGGAGGCCAGGACAGCCTTCTGACTGGCAGGCATCAGGCCTGCAGCACGAGAGGTTCAGGGTGAAACTGCTCCTGGGTAGCCTGGGCCAGCTGGTTGGACAGAAAAGATGGCCACCTGGTTTTTGTCACTCTAGTCTGTACGTGCTCATCTCCCCAGCTAGCCAGACCCTGGGGAGGGTGGTCCTGTGGCTAAACAGCACTAGGGACTGAGGAGAAGGTGCCCTTGGCAATATCGAGTCCCTCTTCTTCATGTGAAGCAGGGTTGAGCTGGCTCCATGCCTGACCTCACCCCCTTGGTGACGGCGGGCTTCCTCAGGTCAAAGTCATACTAGGCATCGGGTTCATGGCACTGAACACATTGGCATCCTCAGGGGTCTTCAGCATCGGGAGGAGGGGCCAAAGGAGGGTTGGCTGTGCTCAGGACAGCCACACCAGGGCCAGGGAAATGCACAGAGACAGGAAGCAGATCAGTGCTTGTCAGGGGGTGGGGGAGTGGATATGGGGGCATGGCTGCTTCATGGGTACAGGGGTTCTGGTGGGGTGAAGCAATGATCTGGAACTAGATAACGGTGACGGTACACAGCATAGAGGATGTAGTTAATGGCCGGCCCTGAATTGTACAACTTTAAGTGATGAAAACATTAAACTTTATTGAATCTAAATTGGAACACATAAAACATAAGAAATCATAAAACATAGAAAAGGGAAAGACATCTCTGGGTGGGGGCTGGAGCCGGCCGGGCCTTAGTTGCTGGCGATGTGGGTGGTGCTGCAGCTGCCCTAGTGCTGGAGCCACTGCTGTGGCTGATGCTGGAGATCCCCCCAGCTCTGGCTGTGCAACTGGCTCAGGAGCTGGACCTGAGCTGGGGCTAGAGCTGGGTCTGTCTCAGGCGGTGGTGCCTGACCTGCTTCTAGAATTGGCTCCGGTCCTGAGACTGACTCTAGCTCTGCCTTATTGACAGATGTGGTGCGGGAGCTAGTGATGGGAATGGCTGCGGCTCTGGAGCTGGTCGAGTGTGGGAGCTGGAGGAGCTCTAGTTCTGGAGCTGGCTGCAACTGAGCTCTGGAGCTGCTGCCAGAGCTCTCACTAGTCCACAGCTGGAGCAGGATCTGCTTCTATGTGGCTCTAACTTTGTAGGTTGAGGTAACTCTGGCTCTGCTGCTGGTGACCGAGCCTTCTCTAGCTCCACAGCTGGTAAACAACGTGTCCTGACCTTTAGATGGTGTCAGCGACATCACCAACCCATCATGAGCTGTCCATCAGATGGTGGGAGCACTCCAGCAAATAGCATCTATTACATTAGTGTTATTTCATCTCAGTTCCAGTTACATATTTATTTTAAATATACTTAGAAGGAGAATAGGATAACAGAAACCATTTACTCTTTGCTGAGATTTAACAGAGCACACCTTATTGATGTCGTTTTTTAAGAACTATTACACAGTGAAGACACCATTCTCCTTCCTCTCTCTTTCCTCCCCAAAGGTAACTACTGTCTTGAAGTTAATATATGTATTCTATACACATTTTCTCTTGCAGAAAACAGTTGTCCCCAATTTGCTGAGATTTTTTTATGTGTCTATCAAAGATATGCTTCTGAGCAGATGCTGTTAAAAACTCTGTCCTTTCAAAGTAAAGATGACAAGTCAACCATTAGTTGAGAAACTACCTGCTTTTTAGACATCATTTTTAAAAGAGAGGTTTGAAAATATCTCCATCATGTTACCATTGATCCTCCCTATTTGGAAGAGTTACATTCTATTAATTTTTAGCAAACACTGCATGAGCCAGACTGAACCAGGACTCCTAGGGGAAGGACAAGGTTAGGTTTCTGCAGTCTTTGGTCGTGACATGTTTGGGAACCTGTCAACGCATAGCCTTGTTTTATGTTTGTCTCTTTTGAAAAGACCTTATTTAGTATAGACTGTAGACGCATTATTTGAACTCCCAGCCAATATCACTATCCATAACCCATGCCTGGAGGAAGCTCATCTAACGCAAGTGTTTTCTACATATGGCCCATCACAGGCTTCCTGTGCTTAGGAACACTACACAGCACTTCAGCACTATGTTTGCGGATCATTACAAAGAGGAAAAACAGCAGCAAGAAGCAAAAAAGGTGAAAAACGTACCATTTAATAGACCAGGAAAAGGACACTTGTTGACCTGAGAGCTGAAACAAGAGTGTCACCTTGTTCTACCTCAGCTGGGAACGTGCGCCTCAGGCAACTCCCACTTTCTGCCACTCTGCACCCGTCCAGGAATTACCAGGGAAAACACAGTGTGTGTTGGGTTTGGATTCACCTGTAAATGTTAGTGACTAGGTGATTTCACGAATATCAAATTACTGAATAAGGAGGATTGACTCTGTTCTGTTGCCAAAAACAATGAGTGTGTGAAACTCATACTTCAGAACTTCAACATGGAAGGCTTTCTAATCTGCTTTAAAATCTACATGAAGAGTTTCATGGTTTTGAGCCATTTGTTAAAAATGTCAAAAACATCTTCTGATTGGTTTAAAAGAACAACTGATTGACCTCAGGAATGGCTGTGTGTACTCACCGTCTCTGATTTCTCTCATTCTCTCTTGAACCCATTCCAATGAACCCCCACCACCCCACTACAACTCTTTTTTCCACGGTCACAAGTGACCACCACATTGTTAAGTCCTACAGTCATTTGTCAGTCTGTGATTTACTTGATCTACCAGCACTTGACATAACTATTCACTATGTATGTTAATAAAGTCTGGTAATAGCCAATAAATTATTTTGGGACAATCAGATATTCATTTGACAAAATATTAATAAATATTCTATTTGGTCTCACACCACTCCTTAAAAATCAACTCCAAATCTGAATATAATAAACAATAAAACTTGAATGAATATTAAAAGTATTAGATTGTTTTAAAAAGATTATAGAACATCTTTATATCTTGGATAATAGACAGTCTTGCTAAACGAGACTCAGAAAGCAGAACTCTAGTCGACAAGATTCATAAAACTAACTACAGCAAAATACAACTTTGTAAGACCAAAGGCACCGTAAATTAAGTAAAAAAACAGAAGAAAACACTCCAACATGTAATCAAGGGTTTCTCTGCAGACTATATGAAGAACTCCTGTAAACTAATGAGAGACAAACCATCCAGTGGAAGTGTGGCAAAGGACACGAACAGCCAAACAATTCTCAGTGGAGGAAATATGAAATGCCAGTAACCAAAAAGTGTTCAACCTTCCCAGAGATGACAGAAATACAAAATAAATCAACAAAGAGACATGCCTTAGATATCAGATTGACAAACATTTACAAAGTTTGTTTCAGGTGTTGGTTACATGGAAAAATGAATCCACTCATACAGTACTGAAGCACAACTTTTGGAGAACAAATTGAAAATACCTGTTGAATTTCTCAAATGAGCATTTTCTATGACTCAGCAGTTCTGTTTATTAGTATCTGCCCAGGAGATACCTTCACACAGATGCAAAACGAAACATGCATAAGAATATTCTTCATAATATTGTAATAGCAAAAAATGGGGACAACCCAAACGTGCACCAAAAGAAGAATGGTTCAACAAGACGTAGTTTATTCATAGTAACATGTCAGAGTGACAAAGAATGGAGTAGATCCAAGCAAATTGTTACAGAAGTATCTCCCATACAGTTTTGGGTGAAAAGAGGAGGCTGCAGAATGAGGTGCATATTATACCATTTTCTTTAAACACACAAAACAAAAAGAAAAGAATATTTTTTCTACAGCGACAGATATATGTGGGGCTGTGGTTAAAGGAGCCTTTAGCTTGATCCATATATAACTTTTAATTAATTAATGTTTTACAAAGGTACTGCTTCATATATTATTTGTATAATGAAAAATTAAAATACATAAGACTAATTAAGTTCATTCTTTCCTACTAGAGAATTTCAGCTACCCCAAAGTAACTAAGAAATCAGAACGTCCACAGGAAAATGTCAGCATAGGTGGGGGACAATTGAGCTTGGCTAACATGAGCAGACATTTTTCATACATTAGGGGAGCTGATATTTTGCTGTAGGACCATCTTTGCCATGCAAACCTTGGGACAAAAGTGCAAGTATTTGCCAACATACAGCCAAGATAGAAAACCAACCAGGTCTTGAAAATAAAACGGAAAAGCCCAGTTGTCACTCTAAATCTACCTCTTCATTGGCCAAAACCAGCTTTGAAGCTGTTTTAGCCTGGTTCTCCACGAACAAGAGCCACAAAATTGACGGGCCAGCATCACCACCTCATGGCTCTGCTTCTCATCGCAGGGTCCATCACCATACCCTTTGGCCCCCAAATCTCAAACCAAGAGTTCTGTCTTTTGGATATCCCTTCAAAGTTAAATGTTTTAGAAATACAAGAGACCCAAGTAGAGTTATGGATTTTTTAATTTTGACAAGTCAAGATTTTTTAAGAGACTACTATCTATCATCATTGCCAGTTTGTAAAAGAACAGCTATTTAAAACCAAGAAATCAGAAAGGCCATAAACTCATATCAGAAGACAGTCCTGCTTATCAAAGAACAGTTGAAAGTGGTATACACATTTCATAAATACGTAAATATCCCATAACTATATTAATAATTGTGATCATTAGTTAGGCTGTTAAATAGGTCAACTTGACCAGGTCATGAGGTGCCCAGATCGCTGGCTAAACGTTATTTCTGAGGGTGTCTGTAAAAGTGTTTCTGGAAGAGATTAGCAGTTGAACTAGTGGGCTGAGTAAAGCAGATTGCCCTCCCTGTTGTGTGTGGGCCTCATCCAACCCACTGAGGGCCTGAATAGAACAAAAATGCCGAGGAAAGTTGAATTCTCTGTCTCTCTCTCTCTCTCTCTCTGCCTGAAGCTTTGAGCTGGGACATCAGTCTTCTCCCGCCCTTGAACTGGAACTTATACCATTGTTGTTCCTGATTCTCAGGCCTGTGGACTCAGACTGGAACTACACCGCCAGCCTTCCTGAGTCTCCAGCTTGCAGACGGAAGATCATGGCACTCCTATGTCTCCTAGTGGTTCTGTTTCTCTGGAGAACGCTGATTAACACAATCATATTTACATGCTTCTCCTTTATCAATCTGTGTCTCAGCTTTATCAATAAAGGCAGAGCTGGAGACAAGGTCTTGTACATAGATACTTAATTTGGGAAGTACCAGGAGTGAGAGAGCAGGGAGAGGTCATGAGTAATACTGTCCTTCTCATGGAGAGGCAGCCTTCCTTTGATCCTCATTGATCAGACTGGCCAGACGGCTCTGTCAGGTTCCAGGCACCCCCAGGAAACCACTGCTTGTCTGTCCTCACTCCTCCTTGTACATGGCCTGAAAATTGGCTCAGAGAACTTATGCAATTCACCACAGATAGACTCAAGTTGGCCTGGCAGAAGAGGCATTGAAAAACAGGCTGACACATGTTCTGGTTCCTTTCACATCAGATTTTATTCTTCCCTTTACTCACTTATTCTTTCAATAAAAAATGCATCAATATCTACCATGTCTTAATAATGATAGCAACATTTATTGAGCGCTTACTATATGCCTGGTACTGTTACTGCTTTATAGGTATTATTTCATTTAATCCTCACAACAGTGTTATGAGGTAAGTGCTTTTAGTATCCCCCATTTTACAGATGAAGAACAAAACACAGAGAAGTTAAATAATGTGCTTGAGGCCACACAGTCAAGAAATGGTGGCGCTCAAATATGACTCGGGAGTTTGGGCTCCTTCCTAACTGCCAGATGTCAACTGTGTTTCAGCTGCTCTGCTTCCAGGTTTCAGGCTCGTGATGGGGCATAGAGAGAAAGAGAATGCACACCGGGAGACAGGTGGGTGCCATCCCAACCCAACACAGTAAGTCGGATGGAAGTGGGCACCCAGGTGCCATCGGAGCATGGAGGGGTACTCTCACCCCAGAAGTTGGGGCCACTGAGCTGACTCTTGAATGACAGAAAGTGGAGATGGGGCGATGTAAGTTGGGGAGGAGTCCAGGCAGCAGAAGTAACAGAAGAATACCACTGGGAACACCACAGAAGTGTGATGGTTTCAAATTTCAGTGCACACGCTCAGGTGGCAAACCATGCCATTGCCTTTTTCCTTTGGGACCTTAAAGTCTATTAGGATCCCCCATTCTCTAGGTGTCAGAAATAATCTCCTTCAATTCAGAGGCTGAGTCCACCCTGGCCCTGGGACCGTGTCCTCAACTGGGGGCTTCTGTGGAGCCATGGTATGTATCTGCATGGAGGACAAAGGTGGAGAAACCATCGTTACTCATCATCAGTCCACATGTTTCTGCTGACACTGCCCACAAGGGGTCCTTGACACAGAATACCGACTTGTTTAGTAAGCCTGTCTTATCTCCTGCTTCCTTGACCTTCTGGCTTCCTTCAGTGATGGCTCTCTCTCTGCTCTCCTTCACTGACAAGCTTCTCCAAAGACTCTCATCACCATGTCTACACTTCTTCCCCTCCCAGTCTTCATTCACTATTCAACACACAGTGATGTGTATTTGGTTCCTACAACACACCCAAAATCTTCTGCTAAGATCGCCACTGGGCTCCACGTTGCTAAATCCAATAGATGCTCTTCTCTTCATCTTAGCTGATTTCCTGGCTATATTCAACTTTCATGACCCGACACTTTCCTACTTTTCTTTCTACAACGTTGACCACCTCCAAAAGTCATCCCTGATTTTTCTCTCATCTCCTTGATTTTACCTCTCCCCAAACATTTAATCTATCACCAAGTTCTATCAATTGTATTGTCAAAAATTACACATCAAGTCTATCCACTTCTCTGCAGTTCCGCTGCTAACACAGTGGCATATGCTACAATTCTCTCTCCTCTGGATGAGTGAAACAGCCTCTTCACTCATCTCTCTGCTTCCACACTTGCCTCCAACAATCCAGTCTCTGCACAGTAGACGTGGCATCCTCAGTTCTGTGCAACATCTCATCATGTCTGGCTCCAGGAAAATTCAGTTCTGTTTTTCTTATGAAAATCTTTGGTTTTGTAAGATATCCTTGATGTTTTCTGGCATATAGTTTTATTTATCTTCATTTTTACTGTCAAAAGACACATATAATCACACACACACACAGAAACTCTCATTAAGGGCCTATTACTTGTAAATCATTAGCTTGATATAGTGAGACATAAAAAGTAACCTCATTCTTTTAAAAAGTAACTTGATAACAGGGACTCTGGCTTAAGGAGCTCATGAATTGGTTGGAGAAAAAAATAAAACAATGAAAATGTAAGCAAAGAGAAAAAGGTGTAAACAACAGTCCACCATAAAATATCATCACATGATGGCACAAGATTAGTTGCCAAATTAAATATGAACAAATTATTTGCTACAGAAATTCACAGGAAGGAAAATACTGGAAGCTGGACTGGAAAGAAAACACTTCAGGGAAGACAGAAAATAAATTTGAATTGGCCCCTGAAGAATGAGTAGGATTTATAAAAGCACAAAGAATTAAAAAGTCATAAAAGCTCAAGTAAACTAGTTTTGCTAAAGAAGAAAGTATGGTTTACTGGGTCATCAGAAAGAAGGCTGACAACAGAATGAGGTCAGCTCAGCGAGGACCACGAATGCCAGGGTGAGAAGTCTGACTGATTTTATAGGCAATGAGAGCCACTTAAGCATTCGATGTAGGGCTTCCCATGATCAATGTGGTACTTTAGGAAGATTATTCTGGCATGGTGTGAGACTGAAGGATGAGAAGAAGCTGTCGCTAATCCACTCAGCCTCCCTATAGGGAGCTCTCATTTTTTTTTACATAAGCTTTGTGAACAGTTATCCTCCAACAACAGTTTCTGGATGAGCATCTCCAGGATGGTCATGGCTGCACATATCTTGTTTAATTGGAAGAGACCACAGATAACTAAATCACAGGCTGACACATTTATGATGAGACTGAAGAAGACAAGTCTTTACTCAGCCTGTGTCCACTGGGAAAGCAGGAGGTGCCCTCCACTCTGCTCCCTCCTCCCTTACATCCAGACAAAACACCAGCATCTCCAGGCCACCTCCCTTTGTTCCAGTCAGGTTCATCTGATGCTGTTCCTTACCTTCTCCTTATATCTGACGTCACTGCTCATGCTATTAGGTCCTAAGACTTTGGGACTTCAGCTCCTTTGGCCTTGCCTTTCTTTGGCTATGACAGCAATGGTCACCTCTTTACAGCTGAGACAAAGACCGATTATTTGCATCTTGGTCTCTCCTCTTTACCTTTTAGGGCTTCATCCTCTGGGGCAGATGCTACAGAAAGAAGAATGCCAAAATGCTTTTGCTATGTGATGACAATAAGTTATTTCTACTCTTCAAAGCCCTGTAGATCTATGGGCAGGTCTGTGCATTCCGTAGAACAATATCTTGAGAATGAAGCTCAAAATGCACTCACTCCCATTCTGTGCCAGGCATAAAATATACCCGCCAGCAGAAAACTAGGGGATTGCAACTCCAACACTTCAGTCTCAGACTTACCTTTAGTTTATTAAACACTTTAAAGGATATAACAGTTAATGATGTATCTTCCTGCTCAAATATTATCCATATCTCCTAAGATTTCCAAATAAAATCCTTTGGGAGGAAAGAAACTAATACTTTGGGGGATGTCTTAAGTACCAGGCCCTCTTCTAAGCAGTTTTCATACATTATTTATTTCATCTTCTAAACAACACTTTTAGGTGGGTACTATCCCCGTTTTACTGAGGAGGAAACTAATGTTGAAGAAGGTTAAGTAATTTGGCCAAGGTAACACAGAATGTAAGGATTGGATTCAACCTAGCCCCATCTTCACTGTACCACCCGGCCCACTCTGCCTTCACATGGCATTCAGGCTCCGAAGAGTGTGGCCCCAAACTGCCTCTCCAATCTAGTACACATTTTCCCATCTTTTATTTTGTTATATATAAATCACAGTTGTTTGTCCAATCTAATTTCATGATTTCAAAAACATAACATCATAGAAAACCAACCAGCAGCAGTTGCTAAGCTGAAATACACATACTTTACAACCTAGCAATTCTACTCCTAGGTAAATACCAAGAGAAACATGCACATATGTTCATCAAAGACAGGTACAGTACTCAGAGCAGCACTACTCACACGAGTCAAAAACAAAAACATGGGCATAACCCAAATATCTATCTACAACAGAAGGGACAGATATTTCTACAAGGAAAATACAAATAGCAAAGAGAACAAACCGTAGCCATACACACGTATGAATCTCACAAACATAATGTTGTGTGAAAGAAGCCGGGCACGAAAAAGTATATGCTCTATGATTCCATTTATATGAAGTTCAGAAACAGGCAAAACTTATCTGTCCCACTGGAAGCTGGGACAGAGGTCATCTGCCCCCAGGTGGAGGGGAGCAGATATGACTGAAGAGAGATGACGCCTCAGCACAAATCAAGGTGGTTGCACCAAACCATATTAGAGTCATCGTAGTCTTCACAGGCATGACCTCACGCTGGAAAAAAAAAAAAAAAAGCCAGTTTTACTAAAGAACATTCCTTTTTTGTTGTGAGGAAGATCAGCCCCGGGCTAACATCCGTGCCCATCTTCCTCTACTTTATATGGGATGGTGCCACAGCATGGCTCGACAAGCAGTGCGTCGGTGCGTGCCAGGATCCAAACTGGCGAACCCCGGGCCGCCGCAGCGGAGCGCGCTCACTTAACCGCTTGCGCCCGGGGCCGGCCCCTAAACAACGTTCTTGATGGAGCAGTAATATTATTTTTTTTTAAATTTTATTTATTTTTCCCCCAAAGCCCCAGTAGATAGTTGTATGTCATAGTTGCACATCCTTCTAGTTGCTGTATGTGGGACGCGGCCTCAGCATGGCCAGAGAAGCGGTGCCTCAGTGCGCGCCCGGGATCTGAACCCGGGCCGCCAGCAGCGGAGCACGCGCACTTAACCGCTATGCTACGGGGCCGGCCCGTATGTTATTAACTTTATTAAATCTTGACCTTGAATATACCTCTTTTTAATATTTTGATATAATACGTAGTATGTGATGAAATGGGAAGTAGGCGGGAAGCACTTCTGTTACGCACTGAAGGACAATGGCTGTCTTGAGGAGAAGCACTTGTGTGACAATCTGAGCTGACCTAGCCACTCTTGATAGAACGTCATTTTTACTTAAATGAACGACTGACAAACTGAGGTTATTCAGTTTTGGGTATTTGGCACACATTTTCTCAAAAATTACCTCCAAGAGCCTATCACTTCAAGGAAAACAACTGACAGTATTTGTTGACAATGACAAAATTCAAGCTCTCAGCCAAAATTATGGAAAACTTACACTTGATACAAAGAGCTTGACAGCTTTCCACTATGTAAGACTTTTCTGATAGGTCGGGGGTAGTGTTAAGCACTGTATGCTATTTTGTTTTGTTTTGTTTTCGTATAATGAAATGTGTCAACACTTGGAAGATCTGCAGAATTCAATGAGCAGAGGTCTAGAATAGTAAATCCTTAGAGACGGAACAGTGGTTGCTTGGGGCTGGGTCAAGTGATGGAGCAGGAATGGGGAGAGATGCTAATGTGCTCGGGGTTTCATTTTGCGGTGTTGAAAATGTTCTAAAATTAGACTGTAGTGATGGTTATAAAACTGTAAATATACTAAAAACTACTGCACTGTGTACTTTAAGTGGGTGAATCGTATGGTATGTGACAGATATCTCAAAAAAGTTATAAAATAAAAACTCTACCACCGTAATAACATTGTAACATCTGGAGTTTATTTTAAAAAAAACAGGTTGTCAACCCAAAGGCCATGGTTTGCTGACCCCTGTTTTATTGTACAATGTACCATCATCTTTGAGTTTATCATTCTAGGACATCTCTGGTGTCCAGTATTTCAAAGTCTATCTTTAATCTACTATTTTTTTATTCTCCCAACATGCCCTCCTTTTATCTGTGCATCAAAAAAATGTTCTTTAAAGTGAGAATTGCCTCTATTAGTAAAACAAGCTTACTTCTAACCAACACTCCACAATCAACACACACAACAACAACAATAAAAGATATCGGCTGAGGCTACAGTCATCTGAAGACTTGATTGAGGCTGAAGGATCTGCTTCTAAAATCACTCATGTGGCTGTTGGCACGAGGCCTCGGTTCTTCACCTCAAGGATTTCTCCATCTGTTGCCTGAGTTTCCTCATGACATGTCAGCTGACTTCCTCCTGAGCAAGAAATCCAAGAGAGAGCAAGGAAGACACCTCAGTGCCTTTTCTGACCCAGTTTCTGAAATGTACAACATCACTTTCACTTTCTCCTATTTGTTAGGAGTGAGTAGTCGTCAAGTTTTGCCCACACTCAAGGAGAGGGGAATTAGGCTCCACCTTTTGAAGGGAAGAATATCAAAGAATTTGTGGACATATCTTAAAACCACCATAGCCACCTTGGCAGTATACAAACAGGCTCTCATCTCCTCTGTGGGAAGGCAGAGAAACTGGGGACCAGCCCAAGACTCAATGGTCAGAACAGCCAAACTCCAAAGAAGGATAAATTCCCAACAAAGGTAGGTCTGCTGTACCAAGGTCAGGGCCCGGTTGGGAAAAAGATGGATGGAGTTATCTAGATTGATGTCCCTGAAGATCCTGAATCCCCAGATTCCCCTGAACCCTCTGAGCCTCCAAAGGTAGCCCACTCCTTTCCATTATGCACTAACCTCCTGTCTCCCACTTGCTTGGAGATGATGCAGAGGCTGCTTCCCCACAAGACAATGTTCACCCACCCACCTCCATCTCAGTGGGGTGTGGATATTCAGGATCTGCCCTTCCTGGCCACCAGGACTTTAATCCCTACAACTGTGATTTAATCTCAAAATTAGGATTAAGTCACAACATAACCCAGCTGCTGACACATTGAGGCTGACAAGGGAGCAAAGGGACTATGCCTCAGGGAGCTACAAAATCTACCCAGCATGGACCAGCATAAGTCAGGAGAGCGTGTGTGAGACTGGAGTCTAGGGTGCTTGATCAAGAGGACTGGAACATAAGTTGAATAAGGGAGAGTCGATCTATTTGCAAGCTCTTTCCTAGGATCCAGGATTCAACACTTACTCATCAAGAAAATGAATAGGCAAGCTACAGATTGGGGAAAATATTCTCAACACATGTATCTGACAAAAGACTTGTGTCATGAATATATAAAGAACTTCTACAACTCAATAATAAACAGACAATCCAACTTTTTTAAAAGGACAAAAAACTTGAGTAGACAGTGAACAAAGAAGAAATGGCCAGTGAACACATGAAAAAGTTCTCAACATCATAAGTCATCAGTAAAATGCAAATTAACCCCATGAGATACTTCCACACACCCATTAGGATGGTTAAAATGAAAAAGACCGACAACACCAAGTGTTGGTGAAGATGAGAAACAACTGGAACTCTCATATTTTGGTGTGTAAAATGGTACAATCACCTTAAAAAACTGTTAGGCAGTTTCTTAACTGAAACCCAGCAATTCCGCTCCTAGGTATACATCCAAGAGCAACAAAAATTTAGGTCCACAAAAAGCCTTGTACAAGAATGCTTGTAGGAGTTTCATTCACAATAGTGCCAAAATTGAAAACAGCTCAGGCGTCCATCAATAAAAGAGATAAACTATGGTATGGTCATATAACAGAAAACTACTTTGCAATAAAATGGATTGAATTATTAATAATCATAATTTGCCTTTTTATTCATATATCACATAGTGATTAAATCTCAACCTCTTTGAATCCATTCCCTCATCCATAAAATGCAGCACCTTCCTTGCTCACTCTACAGGACTGTCATGAGGACCAAATTGGTTAAAGTTGGGTGAAAGCTCTTGAACTATGTGCTTCACCTTGGAAATATGGTACAGTGGTATAGTCCTAGTTCCAGAATGCTTTAGACTTGCTGTCAAGGAGTTGTTATTTGTGCACTTATCTTACAGTCACATGTCATCATGCCTTGAGGGCAGTAACTTTTACAATTGGCTTTCTTTCACTGGTATTTTGCCTTATTTAAAAAAATATCTTCCCAACAATTTATCACAAATGGTCAAGCAGATTGCACACTAAACACCCAAATACCCACCACCCACATTCTACAATTGCTAACATTTTGCTATATTGCTTTCATCACTTATTTATGCAGATATCCTTCCATCAATCACTGCATGATGGGTCAGTTTATTTTTTATGGTATTTCCTTCTCTTCTCCCTTCTTGACCACATCCTTGATTCTTACCTCTTTGAAGCGTTTCTTTGGCAACCCTGCCTGAAAGTAAGATTTCCAATCTCTGGGAAATATAGTCATTTTACACTGATTATGTCTGCCATGTATGGTTACTATTTCATGCACTTACATCTTATTTCTCCACATAAGTGGTTCTGAACCAGGGGTGATTTGTACCCGCCAGGGGACATTTGGTAATATCTGGTGATATTTTGGTTTGTCATGATGTCAGAGTGAGGTTCTGGCATCTGGATACCAGGTTTGCTGCTAATCATTTTATAATAGACAAGGCAGTCCCCACAACAATGAATGAACCAGCCCCAAATATCAGTATTGCTAAAGTCAAGAAACCATGCACTAGATGAGTTATAAGTCCTCCAGCTTAGCAGCTGAAGGACAAGTGCCCATTGAAATACAAACCTGGAAAATACCCAAAAAGAATGTTAAATATGTGGTTAGACTGAGAGTGACCAGTCGCAATCTTTCCACCCATGATTTCATTATTCTAGGACACAAGTTACTTTATTCAATAACACTCTGTGGAAACTTCATGACTCCTGGCCTGTGTAGGTTCTGAAAGGGTCTTATTTTCATTGTGGTCCATGAATTTTTTTTGCAGAGACAACCCATTTTGAAACACATTCATCCAAGCAGATGCCTTGTGAGGAAGAGTGACCGGTGTGGGCTTACCCATAAACTGTGTCTCTACCCTCCGTTTCTGCTCTGTGGTTTGTTTCTGAGCTGCACCGTATGCTGCTGATTGAACACCCTGAAGACGCAGAGTTAGCACCACAGCCGTTTCTTCTTTGTCTCCAGCAGTTCCATAGGCAGTAACGTTTGCGAGGAGATCAAAAGAATTAGCTATCCCCTGCCATAAAATATAGAAAATGTCACTAAGGAAAATGGAAAGAGATGCCTGAAACTGAATATTCTGTGCCCAAGACCTTTCTCTAGAGATTTGGAACTAAAGAAACACCTTCCTTGGGGATGCTTGTCTTCCTACATATCGAGATGATGGGTGCATTGCAACAGAATGCTTGGGAAATCAACGCAATTGTTCAAACCTAGTAGGAAGTAACTGTTCTCCTGTTATCGGGTCGCTTCTCGAAAAACTATGGATGAATACAGCTCTGCCTTCCTGTCCCACATTCTGTCCTTTCTGTCATTATTTTTCATGTATGTGTTGCTTTTCGTGTTCACGGTCTCCCTGTTCTGCTGTCTGCTATTCTCTTACCAAAAATATTCATTGTTAACCAATTGAGTAAAACAACAACTATATTAAAAACTAGTAAAATGAATAGAGTTAATCAATATGGTAAAAGAATCTGGTGAAATATCAGAGACTTCATGTATTGGGCCAGAAAAGAACATCTGTTTTCACCTGTTTACCTACTGAATTAAGCCAAATACTTATACATCTGTGGGCTTCTAGATTGAGGAACTTTTAGGGGGTGGGTGGAAGGAGAGAGAAGCATAGTATCCTCAGTGCAGACTCACAGGCCCTCTTTTGGAAATAGTTTTAACTATTAAAATCTCTCCGAACCTCCCGTTCTCCTAGTGATTTGGATACTTATTCTGTATGTGCTCCCTTTTCCTTCGAAAATGAACTAGGATTCCAGTGATCTGGCCTGCTAGCCAGATGATTGAGAGGAAACCCTGGGAGCCATTTGTGATGGTTCTCAACCACCCTTGTATATTAGAATCATTTGACAAGTTAAACTATATAGACAATAGGGCTCTAACCTCAGAGATTCTGATTCATCAGAGACCCAGGTATAAGTACATTTTGTACAGCCTTCCAAGTGTTTCTAATGTATGGTCAAGTTTGAGAATCACCAAGCATGAAAAGATATTAAAATATTAGAAAGGATTTCAAACCTTTAAAGAGAGTGTTGCATTCCCATTTCCACACCTGTTTGAGAGCCTCACTAAGTCAGAGCAAATCCATTTACTGTTATTCCGATAATTTGTGAAATTCAGCTAGTAAAACACACACTAGAATGGCGATTTGGACATTTTCTTTATACCACAGAGATCTGGGCTTCATAGAAATATGTATATTTAACTTGGGCAGCCAAGACTTTGAGTGGCTGATAGTTCATGTGACCATGATGTTGACTTAAAGCTAATTATGCATTTATAGATGGTTAGTACAATTTGCCAGTAGTTTTCTCAGAACAAGTCAATATGTAAAAATCAAAATCAGTTATAAGAGATTTAGTATCTGAATTGACCACTTGAGGGATATTTTCTGGCATTCAACACATTTAGTATTAAAGAAAGGCATGCTCAACTGAGATTCAGAAAAAAAGGAAAATTTTTAATGCCATGACCTATGAGTTATTAAAAGATATAAAGCTGCATTAATTAAAAATGTTGTTCCTGTTAGGGAAATATGAAAATAGGTGAAACGAAGAGAGCAGAGAGTGTAAGAACTAAAGTCATGTGTGTGGGATGCCCAGCTCCAGGGCTGCAATAGGGCTAATGGTCAGTTCCCCACCCAATTCACAAAAAAATTGCAAAATAGTACACAGAATTTCTATACACACCGCACCATGTTTTAGTTATCACATTGCATTTTGAAAAGTAGCATTTTACATTAGCGGGTATCTAACGAATAAATAGAGCTGGTACATTTAGGTTCGTATTTGGAAAAATATCTACCACACAACATATTGAAAAATGTTGCGAGAGTCTTAAGTATATTCTATGTCTGCCCCTTCTCATGCCCAGTTCACAAGATGATGACGGTATGAAACTCACTTGGACTTCACAGTCTCTGGAAAATTTATTTTTGCCAAGTTGAGAAGAATTAGGGTTGATTTCTAAGAATGAAAAATAGAAGAGAAGCTGGAGAGAGTTACTTCCTCAAGGTCAGGAACTATTTGACCTTACAAGATGAAAAAACGTCTCCCCATTTTTCTTCTCACATTCCTGTCGCATCAAGTATCTAAACGTGAGACAGGATCAAGTTTTCTAAAAAAAAAAAAAAAATGTTTTGGAGACCCAGGGAAACAGAGTAACATTAATGAAGAATGTTTACCTTTAAATGTTCCTGAATATTTCTCTCAAACTCCTTATACCATCTCTATAGACTATTCCCTATACTAGCCACGGTCCCTGTTTTATTATATAAAACAGTGTAACCTATCACCAGCATTGGTGGGCAAGAATTCTTGACATGATTTTTATGGCGTGTCCCCTGCCACCTTTTTTGACTACTGTTGTAGGTTGGGCTAAGGCAGTGCTTCTCAAACTCTGGTGTGCATCAGCACTGCCTGGAGGGCTTGTTCAAACACGCTGCTGGGTCCCAGCCCCACAGATTTCAATTCAGTAGGTCTGGGCTGGGGCCTGAAAATTTGCATTCCTGACAAATTCCCAAACATTCCACTCTCCTGGCTGACACGGATGCTTCTGCTTCTGAAGCAAAGACAACTCTTACCCAACTTCATTAGTCTCTTCTCCTACATGAAAGTGAAAACATCCAGTTATCAACTTGCACTCATTTCCTGACAGGACCATTTACAGAAGAAACCCTTGCTTCTTTAGCTTTCCTCAAAGCCACGTGGCATAAGGCCAGACACTTCAATAAGCCCCTTCTAGCATCTTCTTACTGAGACACCGAAGCTTCCCAATGGGAGGTGCACTTTGCTGCAGCACATTAATAAACCTAACACTTTGGACATCATATGCATTCCTGGTGGTCCGCAGGCACTGGGATTTATCAATACTTACCCGTGCGTTCTTCCTCTTCATGTGTGAAGTTTGACTTTCCCTTACTTGGAGCCAAACCAGGTTGAGGGGTAGGAAGGTAGCTTCCAATTGGATAGGTCCAATAATTTTGGGGTGGTCAGTCAGTGGCATTCATCCTCATCTGTGGAATGCAGCAAACAGTTCATAATCAAACCAGCTGAATGTATACGCTCCACCTATCCATTGGCAGTGGTGCCCAAGACGTTTCTGTGGACTGACAGCATCAGAAATATTTAGAGATAATTGTTGAAAATATAAATCCCAAAGTAAATCTCAGACCCAGTAAAACGAATTTCAGAGAAGTTGGGACTCAGAATCTGATGTTTTCAGAAAAACGCTGGGTGATTTCATTCAGCATACAGGTTTGGGAGCCACTGATAAGGACAGCTGGACTGAAGAGATAAGAGATTTTCCTAAGATATTAAGAGCTTAAAAATTATCCGAGTGTATGTTCTTTGGGAGAATTCTTAGCAGTAACAGCCTGCTGTGCACAGAGGCAATAATTCTCCAGTATCATAGAGAGAATCAAAATGGGAATAGAAGACTAACCTGTTCATACAATGTCCACATCTAGGACAGGGACTGGATAAATGGGAAAAGTCAACTGTTATGCTGTTACGATTCCCATTTGTTTCCTGGGTTTTAATTTGATAATGTGCACAGGCTTCTCTATCTGCTTAGTAACGTTTCCAACTATGGATGGCCTTGGGCTTTGATTGAAAACCCTGCTCTATTAGGCTGTTATTGCAGAATGAGTTAAGACTCTAAGGTGTGGACTACTTTCAACATTCACTGTTATTTTTTTAAAGCAACCAATAAAAGAGAAAAATCAATTGTAGGCCTGGTGTCACATTTCGGTTCTATGACCTGTTTTCTTCCTGGCATCTTTGCTCACTTCGGTAGGTTTTCTCCAGAATTTCACGTCATAGTCTAAAGAACTGGTTCAATTTTGCTGCAACTAACTCTGTTCTGATTTTTGAAGGCTGTTACTCTGTTTGGACTTACCGTTGCAATCTTCTGTGCCATTTGTAAAATTCTCCCTTCCAGGACATGATATAAATCCTGTGTCAGTGGTAGATTCATAACCCTTTGTGATGGTATTGCACGTTGCATTTGGGGGACAAGTAGTGGAGACATTTTCACAGTCACAACAACCGCTAGAGTGGAGGAGAGGATAGGAACTCTGTTTAGACCCTGGGCTGCCTCAAGTCAACTTGAGTCTTGGTTACTTGAATCCTTTTATGTGCTGAGTGTGACACTCGGCAAGTGGTACTCACTTTGTAAACATTTGTTCAATGGATGATCAATGAACACGATTGGTGTTGCCAGCTTATGTTATTAGAAAAAAAAATTTTTCTTTCAGCAGGGACTCAAACTCTTTTGGAAAACATTGGAGCAATCCTCTTGAACTGTCCTACTCAAGGTGTGGTCTCTGGACCAGCAGCATCAGCATCACCTGGGAGCTTGTTAAAAATGCAAATTTCCTGGCTCCATCCAAGCCCTACTGAATCTAAGTCTGGGTCCTGGGCTAGGAATCTGTTTGAACAAGTTCCCCAGGGGATGACGATGATGCTCAGGCTTGAGAACCTCTGCATCTCAGCTGCTTCTAGAATAAAAGAGTTCTCTCATGAAAACCCTAAGAATTTTTAATAAGACTTGATTTAGAATTTCTTGACCTTTATTTCATTCTTTTACATCAACTCAGTGAGGTGTCATGAGTCACCCTGTCACTATTTAAAGCCATGGTTTTCCATCAGCCAAAATTCCCAGGTTCATATTGGACTTCTTACACCTCAGATTGTTTTCAACACCAGTTCTATTTCTAGTTCTTCCTTCTTTATCACCTCACCAAACCTATGACTCATTTTCTCTCTCCTCATGAAGCTTTCTCTCTAATCCCCTCCATCTCCTCTCCTTTTCCCAAGATCCAAGTCCCTTTCATATCTTCTTATCCATTGTCCTATCTCACACCCTTTCTCCATCATCTCTGGAAGCAGATGGCTATGATTCAGGGGGCAGATTTATTTGTATAAGATTTAATTTTTAAATTACTTTTAATTTCATTAGTTGTGATATTGAAACTTTTGTATTTAATCCAAATGAGATAAAATTATAAAGAAAGAGATTCATCCTCTAACATATGATAAAGTAAATAAAAATTTTTAAAAATGTGTGCCAAAACATGCATCTAAATTGTTCACCTGGGAGATTATGTACTCATTTAAATAAAATCACTCCATCTAATATCTTTTAATTCTTTTCTCTTCCTTTTATTTTCCTTTTTATTTTTCTGGTCTTCTTCCTTTTTTCCTCCCTCTTCACACCTATACAATTTGTCCTTGGACTTTATTGCTGAGAAAGACAAGAAAATTCACCTCATTTTCACTTTTTCTTCCAAATAGTATTTTTGAAAAGACATAAAAGACCTACCATCTTCAACTGAAGAAGAAACAACACTTTGAATACCATTTTGTATGATTTCTGACATTTCACTTTGACCAACCACCTGGGGAAAGGATGAAATGATCTGAATCCATTGAGCCCCTATGTAAGCCCTGAGTCCTGAACTCACTAATGCATTGCTTCTGCAGGCCTCTGAAGAAGTGTTCTTCATTGCTGGTGTGCAATAGAGAAGTCATCTTATTTCCAACATTATGATCAGTGTTTGAGTCGGAGGAAATAGAAACAACACTTATTGTGCACTTATTCTGGCGAGTACTGAAATAGGCAGTTTACTGGAGTTATCTTACTTAATCATTGAAGCAGGCCTCTTCATACAGTAACTCTTAAAGCCATTTTAGTGACCAGGAAAATGAGGTTCAAAGAAGTGAAGTCACTTGCCCTTGGTCTCCCAGCTGGTAGATTGCAGGACGGATAGAGTCTGGCATACTAGGGAAAAACCTTCATGGAGGCTATTACGGCACCATGTTTCAATGTGCACACGCATGATTGTGGACACACAACAGCAGTTGTAATGGGGTCTCATTTTAGGTTTTCCCAGGAGAAACTACTGATGGATAATTCTGGTCTTTAGATTCCATGTAATTTTCAAATTATGTACAAATATTTTGCACCCTCTTATCTTCCTTAACAGCTATAAATCCATATCCTTTCTGAATCTAAATCAGCTTCCATTTTAGCGAGTAATGGAATACTCAAATGCAAATACCGTAGATTTACTTTCCAATGAAAACCTATACATGCTCATTTGATTAAGGTGTTATTTTTAGGGAAAAAAAGAAGTATATTCAAGTAGACAAAAGAGCCATATATAGTCTGCAAAATATTGCAAAAATGTTACCTATTGTAGCTGCCCCTCTATGGCCGCAGGAAGTGAGGAAACAGTGAGATTCCTCTCTTCTGGTTATAAAGAGTGAGTATCAGAAGCATTTGAAGGGTCATGATTTTTACATAATGGAAACAATGGACAAAATGCCATTTTGCATTATTTTGTAATAAAGTTATTTATTAATAAAGGAGTGAAGCAATGTGCCTTCTCTCATTTTGCCATTAAGAATCTAGTTAAATGAAGCTTTGATTAAAATAACGCCTATCACTACTAAGCGTTTATCACACATAAGGCATCCCACAAAATGACATTCAGATGTTCTATTTATTTTATTGCATTTCCTCAAAATAGCCATAGCATGTAAATATTATCATTCCCATATCAAGTTGAGGAAGAAGCAACCTAGAGAGGTTCTATATTCTCCCCAGGTCATCTCTTGGTATCTATGGGAGCAGAGGTTCAAACTCACGATTGTCTACCTGTAGAGCAAATAGCGTTGGCCTCCATTCTCTGTGTGATATTCCCTTCATTACTTAAGAAGCTCACTTACCATCTCTATGCCACACTTTCTCCATCGGAAACAGGTTGAGGACAATGTTTGTCTTTCTTACCTCCAAATGGTTGTAGGATAATATAAAATCACACACAGGGACTGTGTTGAAAACCCAGTGCTGTAGAACTGCAAGAGGTACTAACCACTTCCTTCACCATCAACAAACCTTGGGTTGAACACTTTTGAATCTCAATGAAAGCAAGAAAGCAGTAGAGTCCTGAGAGAGAACAAAGATAATTTAGGTTAATAGCTGGCATCCACAAATGCCTTCTGGGTCTTCGAGTCGGCCTGGGGCTGACCTTTTTTGCCATCCTGCACATTGCAGAGTTCAGTACTGTCTCTTAGTTTCGGCCAAACCAGGTGCAGAAGTTCAATTAGGGAAATACAGTGTGCCACTGGCATAACTCCAAGATTTACACTCTAGCCAACGGCCTTTCACATTTTTGATCGTGGAGAGACCATTATAAGAGTGGATAATTGGCCCTTGGGAATCAGATTCGATGTTTATTAAGGGACTGTTTCCTAGGAGTTTCATTCTTTAGAAAATAAAGTATTGCCAAAAAAAAAGCAAAACACGAAAGTTGGACAGAAACTCAAGAGTGAAACAGAGTCAACAATTAGAGGTGTATTCTTATTTAGTTGGGATTGTCACCAATGTCACATTGTAATGACACAGGATTTTAAGGTGCATGTCAGATTAAGTCTGGTGGCTAGTACTTGTGAAGGCTCAATTTTATGATGCCATCTTTGCCATTATTATTTCCTTGACCTTTTCCCTCCTCTCCCCTTTACCTCGACACAAACAAATACACACACACACAACCACCACCAGCCTCAACAACAGGGGCGCATGGATGACACAGGATGGATAAGGCGATGCTGCAGCTTAGCAGACTAAAAGAAGATGAGATGATAACAGTGATCTGAAGACAACTGTCTTTTAGGTTCAGCAGTTTATCTGCAGGCTTGAACTGCACGTTAGATCATTTTCTCCTTGGAGAGGGAATAAGCTGTTTAAGCCCTTACTCCAGAAAAGCAGCACTCCTCTTGTTGCCAGAGATTTGAGCGCTGTTTCCTGACAAAAGTCAGAGACACACCTGATCCCTTATTTCTCCCACCGGTTTCATAGAATCTTCAGCGATGATGGTCTAGTCATGTAAAACAATACACAATTTTCCTTATTACCAAAATTGCATGATCATTTTAGCAGAAAATCGGGTAAGCAAAGAGAAAAAAAAAATGAAAACTGAGTCAACTGTAAGTTCATCTTTCAAAGATATTCCCTATTAATATTTTGGTGCTTTGTCTTCCAGCCAATTTTCCTCTTATGTAGATAAACATAAAAATTTCATTTCACAACGTTGGTATCCTATAATAGCTAAACTTAGTTTTTGCTCAAAAAATAGACTCCGATTTGATTTTTAATGTCTAGAGTACTTAATTTGAATTTATTATAATAGCTTTAACCGGCATCCTATCAACAGACACTTAAGAGTTGGGAAAATTTTCAATATTATAAATCAGCTTACATGGAAGGTCTTCTTTGGTTCATCATGAATTGGACAAGGTCCCATTTTTCTCAGACATCAGTGGGGAAGGGCAAGTCGGACCTGATTCCAATAACCTTGTGACGGCCTTTTCCCCAGTTAAGGACTCTTGAATCACAAATATCTCCAAAATTTCCAGCATAATAGTTAGAGCTCCGCATACCACTATCTCTGTTTCCTCAAACAGCCCAACATCTTCACCAGCTCCTGTGGCCCCAGAAAAACCACAGTGACACCAGGGACCTCTGCTACAGCAACCAGTTTTTCTGGAAACCACTCCAACCTGGAAGGAAGAGAATAAATCCCCCTTTTTCTGCCTCTGTTTTATGTTTCCTGTGTGACATGAGCTCTGCCATTTATACTTGTATGACTTTCCAGGGCTGCTGTAAGAAAATAGCACAAAGTGGGTGACTTAAAACAAAAGACATTCAATCTCTCCCAGTTCCGAGGCCTAGAAATCTGATATCAAAGTAGCAGCAGGCCCTTCCTTGACTCCCCCAGCTTGCGGTGGTGGCCGCTAATCATTGGTGTTCATTGGCTGCAGCTGCAACAGTCCAATCTCTGCCTCTGTCATGAAATGCTGTTTCCTCTCCAACCAGTCATATTGGATTAGAGTCCACACTAATGACCTCATCTTAACTTGATCACATCTGCAAAGACCCTCTTTCCAAATAAGGTCACATTCACAGCTTCCAGGGATTAGAACATCAACATATCTTTTGGGAGACACAATTCAACCCATAGCAATAGCCTTGTTCCAAGTCAGGAGAGGTGGGTTTGAGTGTGGGAGAACATAAGTTTATGAGGTGGTTGCAAAACCTAGAAGACTCTGCCTCAGCCAGAGTCTTGTGTGTGTGTGTAGTTGTGCATCTTGCAATTCCCAAGTCAGTAGCCATGTAAGCCTTTCATTTTTTTATCTTAATATATTTTATTTAACCCAACATCTCCAAAGAATTATCATCTCAACATGTAGTCAATATATAATTATCATTGAGGTATTATACATTCATATTTTTATATAAAAGCTTTGAAACCCATTGTGTATTTTACACTTACAGCACATCTCAATTTGGACTAGCCCCATTTTAAATGCTCAATGGTGACATGCAGCTAGAGTCTACCAGATAGGAAAATATGGTTTAAAAAAATAGATTTTATTTCTTATAACGTTTTACAGTTATAGGTTTATCGTTTTAGGTTTACAGAAAAATTAAGTGGAAATTATAGAGAGTTCCTATATATACCCTAATCCCCCCCAACATAGTTTCCCTATTATTAACATCTCATTAGTAATCTATATAACTTATATAACATTATTACTGTAACATTATTAACTACAAATTATTAACTTTAGTGTGGTACATTTGTTATCATTCCTGAACCAGTCCAGATACCTTATAATTAATGAAAGTCCATAGTTGGAATTAGGGTCACTCTTTGTGTTGTACATTCTACGGGTTTTGACAAATGCATAGTAATATGTATCCGCCATTACAGAATCATATAGAACTATGGTTTCACTGCCCTAAAATCCCCTTTGCTCCAGGGCCATAGAGGTGTGTAAGTGTTACCTTTGTCTTAGTCATAGATGTTTGGGGTGATGGGGAATACAGGGGCTCCTTCCAGCTAGTATCCTCTGCTTTAGGGTGAGGAAAGGGAGGAATTTCTCACAACAGCATTAATAATGGAGGAAACCAATGTTGAGGGTGCAGAAGTGGATCATCACAACATATTGATCCCGGAATTAACATGGTTAAAAGAACTGAGGAAAAGGAAAGGAGATCAATTTTTAGAAAATCAAAATGCAACTTTATTTCTGCATTGATCTTGAGTTACTGATTTGGAATCTTATAAATTCAGCATGACTATTGATTCCCCAGGCAGGGACTCATGGGTTTGTGGTGTTTCTACACTCATGATTGGTGTGCAGCCCTGCATGGGTCACACATAGAATGTTCTGTGGCTGCCCTGGGCCCTGGGTGTGTGAGTCTGTCCCTCCCTATCTTGCACTTTGGAGGCATTGATGCTGGATTGTTCTTGTCTGAGCCCTGAGTGGCATGGGCCCTGTCTGTCACCTTCACCTTACACCTGACATCGCCTCCTCTGATGCAGTTCATTTGCATCACTGCAGAGGTTGTTCATGCAAATGGCTTGTTGACTCAGGCTTGGGACCCAATCTAGCCAAGAGCAGATGGTCCCTGGAACCTTGTTATCAATGGACATGGATGAAATCATAGAGTTTAGGGATACCAAATAAAGGAAATGTGCATACCTCACTAAGACTCTATACACTCGTCCTTGGAGATTACATCCTGTGAGAGATGCATAAACACAGTCTCCTCCTTTCTTCCTTTTCAGGCACCTGAGAATGGCATCAAAGTAGACATGGTTTCATGTCTCCCCATCCCACACAGCCAAACCTGTGGAAATTTGTACAGTTCCAGCAGTGTTCCAATCTGGGCAGAAATTGCACATGTTGTTCCAGTAAGGGCTGCTAGAGACTTGCTCTCTCTCCTACAGGTGTAATTTGGGATGTCGTTGCCCAGCCCTGAGAGCCAAGTGAGTGAACTCTCCAGTGTCCTCTGTTCATAGTGCAGGACATTATAGAGATCAACTCCCAAAGATATGTTGGGTAAAAAATGGTGGTTTCTGTTGATTTCCTCAATGGCAAAAACCAAGGCCACAACATACTTATAGTTCTTGTACTGAAACCTGCTGAGACGGATGGGGCTCCTTAGGGAAAAGACTCAAACCACAATTATCTTCAAATCCAATGTAATCACTTAATTAAGGAAGAATGCCAAGCCAACTCATTCCATCTGTGGCAACAGCGCTCCTGAAGCCTTAGAATTTATAGCTAAATCAAGTAACATCACCTGGGCTCTGGAACATCCTTACTGAATTCCACACACATGGAGAAAAGTGATGAAGTTTATGAGAAAAGTTTAATGAATGGAAAAGCAGATCACATTCAGAGTGTGTTTTGTAAATGGTTCTTTGGTTCAGGATCCAAAATGCTTGTTCATTTGAACACGTCATCAAATGCTTCAGAGAACAGCAATAATATCAACATGAGATTGGAGATAGCCCTGGGGAGGAAGAGTAATTACAAGTGAAGGCTCTGGGACAAGCAGAGAAGCACGGCATCTGTGGGTTGAGAATGGGGCAGCAGAAGGCTGGCAATCAAACTGCCTAAACTTCTGCCCCATGAAACTCGTGTATCTGCCACTGTCAACAACAAGGCAGCTAGGAAGAGCTTCAGAGCTCCCATGAAGAAGGAATCACTGTAAGGCAGGAACATCTGGGAGAAGTTTGAAGGAGTTAAAACAAAACACTTAGGAGTCTAAGAGACACAGCCCTGTACAGTTTAAAAATTGAAAATATGATTACCAAAACTGACTCAAATAGAAAATAAAGAGAGAATATTATACAAATGTGGCCATGTGGTTTCAAGAGAACATTTGAGAAAAAAATTCCAAATATCCACCAGGCCTGGAAGAATTTACATGGGTCGTTGCCTGCACGCCAACTTGGCCAGGAACAAGGTCTCCTGAGCTGGTGTGAATGGAGAGCAGAGGGCGAAAAGAAAAGCATTCAGCCTTTCGTCCTGCAATGAGAACAAGCTCTCCCTCCAGCATCCAGGTGCCTGAAGCTGCGGGGACACATGAGTTGAGCTTGACTTCCGCCCCCAGGAGACTCACCCCAGACCTTCCCTGACAACACACGTGTCATTATAAATAACATGTCAGTACATTTGAACATTTAGATGAAATTCACAAATTGCCAGGAAAATGAAAGTTACCAAAACTGTCTCAAGAAGAAATGAGAATTCTGAATAGTCCCATATCTAAAGAAGAAACTGAATCCATAGTTTAAAACATTCCCACATTTCATCGTGGCCAACACCGCTGCTGGCAAATTCCACCAAACATTCAGGAGAGAAATAATACACATTGACTCTAGCTCTTCCACAGAACAGGAAAAATGGGAAAAACTTTTTTATTTATTTTATGAGAATAGCTTAACTTTGCTACAAAAATCTTACAAGGTCATTACAGGAAAGGAAATTTACAAGCCTCTTTTTTTCTGGAACTAAACTCATGTATTCCTAAAAAAAATTAACCTTCCAAATCCAGCTACATATTTGAAGCAGGCCACATCATGACCAAATTTGCTTTAAGCATTGCTATTCAGTGTGCTACTTCCTGAAAAAGGAGAAATAATAATCTGGGTAACTGCGGTTATTGTCTATTATATATATCATGTTTAATCTACTATAAATAGAACTGGTCATGTTCTGTTTGTTGGCCTGGGTGGTGTTAACACATGTGTACACTTTTTGATCTTTACACTTGGGTTTGTGCTCTATTCTGATTGTATGTCATATTTCAACAAATATGTTTATTAAAAAGAGAATGAAAGCACAACAACGAATGAAAACCATAACAGTTATCCAATTGAGAAGTGCCCAGAGGACTAACCAGAAAGTTGGGGGAAAACAAACTGAAACAGACCTAACAAGTTAAAATGCAGAGTTATTTAGAGTCAATACAAACCGGAAATTTACCTTATTGAAGGTGAAATTGTAGAGATATACACATGTGCATGTGAGTATTCTATCATGTATACATACATGTATGTGATATACATAGGTACATGCATTATATATATGTATGAGTGTTTGTGGACACACACGTACATATGCTTCTCTCTATATATAGAACTTATAGGGGGAATATTTATCTGTGTGTGTGTATCCATACATATACATACGGCGGCTCTGGAGACGGCGGGAGGGACAGATGTTTACTGACCACCTACAAGGTTTCTCAAACTTAATTTTTCCAACATTTGAAATGTCATTTTTTAAAACTTAATATATGTTTCAATAACACATTTGTATTTTAATGTGTTATACCAGTATAATCCCAGCATTTTTAATTTGTTCATTAATGGCAGAATTCTCCAGCTTGTATGCATTCTCTTGATGCTGTGATGTAATAGGCTGGGCGCTGACAGCCTCCCTTTTGTATTCCAGAGGTTGTGTGAAACCTCAAGTTTGTGGTCTCTCTCTGGCCTGCAGATTTGGACTAAGTTTCTGCACGTGCTCACTAGCTGTCCTCCAAAATTCACTCTAACCACCACTGTTGGGAGCATACACAGGGAAGAAGCCCTAGGGTGGAGGTGTGTGTATGTGAGGCACGCAGAGCACTGGGGGTGCCTAAGGGCCAGCTGGGGAGATCCATGGGTGAGGCATACCCCACAAGTCATGGGAGACTTCTTGATGGAGTGCTCAGTGCAGTTACAGGATCCACAGCCTTTAAAGCCCTCTAAGAGTACCTATCTGCCAATGCCCCCAAACTCTTCAACCCATCCACACTCATATTTTTGTGCTCCAACAGAGGGCTGGAACGTCTCTTCTTGAAACCTGGACTTCCACAAAGGCCCTCTCCTCTGTGTGTCATGATCTAAGACAGTGTTTTCAGGGGTTTCCATGCAGCAGCTGAAAGGAGCTTGAGCTGGTTCACGGGCCACTGCAGGGTCCAGAGCTGGGACGGAGGTCTGTCTGCCTATTACCAGATGCATGGGTGGGTGAGACGCCCTCTGGGTCCCTTGGCATATGGTGCTGGATCCCACTTCTCCCACAAAGGCACTTTTGTCTATGGATGGATGCCAAAGCATTGTTAGTGCAGGAGTAGAAAAACAGAAGGTGTCTTATTCCACCATGATGCTGATGTCACTCTCCTTCTTCGAATTACAGAGATTCAAATTTGACTCAGTTTTTCAGGAGCCTGCTATTTGCCTACAATTCTCTACAACCTCAGACCCTCCCAGACCCACTCTATGAAGGACATAGAAAGAATGTTCTCAGATCTACTTACAAGGGCCAGGCAAATAAAAGCCAACAAATTGGTTCTGGTCACTCTGCTGGGAACAGAGGGCAGTGGACGTCTCATACATTCTGGTTTGGAAGCAAGAATTCTTGTTCTCTGTGGAGGAATAAACAACAAGAAAAGAGAGCCTGTGGTAGGTAAATACATGCTTGATTCATCTGAAAAGATCATCTCCTCCCCTTCAACTTGAAGGTTAGTGTAGGGAGAGAGCACGGGTAGTTTCCACTGTTCACCTTCTCCCTTAATATTCAGAACAAAGAATCAGTTTTATTTTGGGTGGCAATTCAACAAACTAAAAGATAAAATTCCTAACCCCTCTTGCAGATAAGAGTGACCAGACCAAATTCAGGCCAATGATGTGTGACAAGAAGTATGGAGCGGGGGTTTGTGGAGGCTGCACAGATGGAACTGACATAGATGGGAGGTTCAGCATTAGACACATGTGACACCAATCCACAGGTGTCGTAGCTATTATCTCATATACACCTGACGATGATCCTAGAAAGCTGTTTTAGCACCATCCCCATTATGCAGGTTGGGAGACTGGGGAGATATTGAGAGGCACAGTGGCTTTTCCAGGACACAGAACTGGTAGGATAAAAGAGGTGTGACTTCAGCTCTGTCTCCTCAAAGCTGGCCACTGGTTCCACTCCCAAGGAGCTGTGGGGAGGGTGGTGATGGATATTTGTGTACAGTGATGGAGATGACATGGGCAAGGAGGGAGAGCAGCCAACAGCCTAGAGGGGGCTTTGGGTGGGTCTGATTGAAGGAAGGGGCCAAGTAATAGAACCTTGAAGAAGTGACCTCACTTCCTTGGTGACAGCCCCCAACAGAACTTAGAACTCTGGTTACCAGGCACCCACATTGTAACCACAGCCTCCTGTCCAGTTCATTTGAGTGGAGACACTCGACACAGCAGGATGTTCTCGTGTTGTCCCGTGACTTTCCGAGGCTCTGGCCCCCGGAAAGCCAAGAATGAGAGCATGTTAAGTCGCATTAGACATTGGCTCAGCCCTCACCTCGAATGTCTGTGGCCTTTTGGCAGGAGGAACCATCAGGTAACAGTGTAGCCCAGGGCAGGCCACTCTAGGTCAGGCCACAACTGTGATCCCAAATGGACAGCCCCACACCCCTTGACCCTCATTGTGTGTGTGTGTGTGTGTGTGTGTGTGTGTGTGTGTGTGGGAGGTGGAGTTAGAGAAGGTAGTATGAGGAGGAACCACCCAGAGCAGGAGCAGGTAGCTAAATGGTGGAGATCTGGTGGTGTGTCATGTTCATACTGAAGATTTGGCTGCAGGAGAGGATGGTGAGTGCTGGGGACCAAGCTCTTCTACCCACACGTGAATCCCAGGCCATCGAGGTGTCATCACATTCCTTCCCT
Organism: Diceros bicornis minor; assembly: GCF_020826845.1. Classification (NCBI taxonomy): domain Eukaryota; kingdom Metazoa; phylum Chordata; class Mammalia; order Perissodactyla; family Rhinocerotidae; genus Diceros; species Diceros bicornis. The sequence continues at coordinate 335,793 of NW_026691157.1, forward strand.
GATGGAGACTATGCAGATGCCCCACTGTGCCTGAACTGTGGTGGGGTTTCCCTCTGTGGCGAAGTCCAGGCAGGCCCCTGATGCCTCCTGGCCTGACTTCTGGGCACTGTCACTGCAGAGCTGCACCCAAGTGATGGTTGAGGAGCTGGTAGATGGTTTCCAGTTCGCCATCTCCCTGGAGAGGACACAGGTGCACCAGTCCATCAATGAAGAGGGCTGGTCTGAGGTGAGTGTGGGTGCAGAGGGGTCTTCATACCCAGGACTCTGAGATGACCAAGGCACTACTAGAATGCAGACTCAAATCTGAGTCTCCCCTGGAACCCCCCAGGGTTTTCTCATTAGAGTGCTCCACAGTCCCACTCCCAAAGGAATCTGGACCTCCACTCCCTCCCACCAGCTACACAGGAGGGTAGAAAGTCACCTCAATCCTCCCGCTGGTTCACCATGATGTCATTGAGTGTATGTACCTCCTCCTCTCCCTCAGTGTGAGGATGAGTCCACCGTGAATTTAAATGAGGCCTGCAGGATGCGGGCCCTCCAGACAGGCATGATGGAGAAGCTGACAGAGTCCATCGCACCAGCTTTCCTGAGGAGGAACATCTCTAGCTTCACCACCTTCATGGTCAACTACTCGGCCTTAGACACATCCCACCAGGTCCTGGACCAGCTGTTTACTAGGTGAGTGGCCACTCCCTCCTCAGCACAGTGCTGACTCTGCCCCCTGCCAGCTGTGTGTCCTGGGAGTGTCACAGAATCTCTCTGAGCCTCAGTTTGCTCCTCTGAAAAGTAGGGTGGGAGAGGATAAATTTCATGGGGATCTTGTAGGAACTCATGGGATCAGCCATGGCGGGTGCTTACATGGTGCCTGGCTCTGCAGAGAGGGCTGTGGACGTGCTGTGGTTGTTCATGGTGTTTATTTCTCTCTTCCCCGTGAAAAGTAGTCTGCCTCACCCATCTCTGAGATGCGGCCTTTCTGAGTTTGGAAAAGCACATGGAAACCACCCTGTCAAGGAGTTGGAGATTCCATCCAGCTGGTCCTGGTCCTTTTCCTTGGGGTAGCCAATCAAGGATCTCTGGGGCAGCAGAGAGGCCCTAGGCCCACTCAGGTGTCTGGGATGGTTCTGGGTGGACAACATTTATTGAACCATGTAGATTAAGCACCTACTGCATGCAGGACATTTGGAGACAGTAAACTCAGTGAATGAAGGAGACACAATGCGTGGCCTCAATTTCCATCTGAGAGTCAGACATTGACATTCGACATCATTCGCAGGTCTTGTCATCCACCGTCCATCCCAAGGGATGCCCTCAGAGCCTCCTTTACATCTGGAGGCATCTCCCCTTATTCCAGCCAGGAGGGCAGAGCGCAGGACCACCTAAAAAAGTGAGTGGTGTTTGGGTGCAGAAGGACGGGCTCCTGTCTCTGAAGCACAAGCTGTGGGGGAGAGATGGAGGCTGTGGCTGAGGGGAGCCTGTCAGAGCCGCATCTCACGCGTCTGTTGGTTCCCATGGGAAGGCAGAGGCCTGGTGGCTTCCACTCCAGGAGGACAGGAGTCACAGAGCTATGGATGGGTGCCAGGACCCCTGGGAACCAGAGGGGTGGCTGGGCTGCGTTCTCCCCTAGAAACCCATTCCCACCACAGACCCATTTGAATCTGCCTCCCCTTCTCCACATCTACCTCTTCTGACCACCGCCTCCAGGCCCAGAACAGGAGGTGTGTGAGCAACCTGGTCACACATCTGTCTCAGTGCTCAATCCAGTTGCACAAGTGCATGGAGGGCTGGGGTGGGCTGTGTCCCAGACCTTCAGGAGAAGAGTGTCAGTGGGAAGAGAGTCACAACAGACTCTGTGTCAACCTGCTGGATAAGCAGGCCTGCCACTGCCAGGACAGCCTCACAGGGGTCAGGGCTGCCATGTGGCTCTCACCTGGATGGAGAGGGGCAGGCATAGGGCCCAGTCCCAAGCCAGGGTGCCTTGGGTGAGAAGCGTGGAGGGAAAGGCCAGGCCTCTGACTCTGTTGCCCAATTGCCTCCCCCAGTGCCATCTCTTCTCTGGTGGAAACCTGCCTGGACTCAGGGCAGGATTTCTGGGAGCTCCTGCACTATCCCTGCTTCAGCATGAAGCTGGCCTCTCTGCATCTCAGCTTGCCTGGCTCGGGGCTGCAGGGCCACGCCTACCTTCTCCAGGTCCAGCTGGAGCATCCACGGCCCATTGAGGCAGAGCTGGAAGGTGAGGCGACTGCAGTCTGGGAAGACAATTTGCAGAGTGTTCAGAGGCTTGGTTCACTTCAAGGCAGTGGGGTCTTTCCTGGCTTTGACAGGACAGGGGAAGTCAGCTATTTGAGTGAAACTGTTTTTTTCTCCTATTGCAGTACCATCTCCAGAGCTCCCTCCAGCTCCAGAGCCAGAGCAAGGGCCAGCTCCACGGCTAGATCCAGCTCCAGCTCTAGTTCCACCACCTGTGCTAGAGCTGGAGCCAGTGTCACCTCCATCAGTCCCTCCAGGGCCAGAGCCACCACCAACATCAGCTCCAGCCCCAGTGCCAGCTCCTGAGCTGGAGCCAGCTGGACCATTGGCTCCAGGGAGAATCCTCCCTCCACCTGGAGAGATAACAGCAGAGCCAGATCCAGCCCCAGAGCCCGCCTGCCCCTGGGACGTGACCACCAAGAACCTGCTGAGGGAGGAGAAGCCTGGCTTCTTGGAGTTCCCTCCCCGGCTGGTGGCAGAGCAGTTGACACTGATGGATGTGGTGAGCAGCGGGGCTCTCAGGGCAGGTGGGGCCGGCCTTCCCTGTGCCATCAGCTGCCCCAGACCTGCCATTTCCTGATCCAGAATCCCATGATCTCGGTCCAACCTCTTGCTTCCCCAGTTACCCTCATGTGACCTGAGCAGCCTTCTTAACTCCCAAGCCTTTGCTGTCCTCATGTGGACAGTAGGGGTGGACTTTGAGAGCAGCTGCCATGCAGAGCGGCTGTGCAGGTGGATGAGGTGGAGCAGAGAGGAAGTTGGGCAGAGTCTGCGCTTTGGTGGGGGAGTGGAGCACACTGAAGCGCTGTCTCGTCCTTGGGTAGTTCACTCATTTGCCCAGGAGGCCTCAACAGCCTCAACACTAATTAGGCACCTCATGTGTACATGACTACAAGGCAGACAAACAAAGCCCCTGGTTGTTGCTGCCTTCGGGGAATGTGCATCTGAAAGAGGAGTCAGACCCCAGGATGGTCACAATGGGTGAAAGATGCCCCTAGAGATGGTCAAGCAGGAGCCAAGTTCTGGTGCTTGGAGGAAGTGAGACTGGGCGGCGAGCAAATGCCACTTCCCTGCGCCACAGTATTGGTTCCTGGGTCATCCTGTGCTGGGTGCCCTCAGGGGACACAGGCAAGACCCAGGGACTCCCACAAGCCTCAGGCCGCATTCTCAGCTTCCTGAGCTCCAGCTCTCACCACTGACCCAGCCTGGGACTGGGGGCTGCAGATGCTGAGCTAGGCTGTGGCAGGGCTGGGTGACACTCCCTGTCCTCCCCAGGAGCTCTTCAAGACAGTGAGGCCCCACGAATTCCTGGACTCCATCTGGTCCCAGGGTGACAACAGGGGCATTGAGCACCTGGCACCGACCATCCATGCCACCATGACCCACTTTAACAGAGTGGTCGAATGTATCATCACCACCTGCATTGGGGACCCGAGCATGACGGCCCAGGACAGGGCCAGGGTGGTGGAGCTCTGGATCCAGGTGGCCAAGGTAAGATGTGGGAGGCCCTGGGAGCCCCTCTCTGGATTCAGGGGAACTGCCCCTTCTCCTTTATCAGCTCTCACGTTTGAAGTCCGTGGTCTGAGTCTTTGCACAAACTTTAGGCCCCTCCTGTCAGGACTCGATTACCTGACTCCTGGTCCCAGTGGTAGGAAGCTCACCACTTCCTGGGCTCCTTTCTTGGCTTGAGCTGAAATCCTCCTCCCTGGAAGTATTCCTCATCAGGTTCCAGCTGTGCCTTTTCCGGGTTACCTGAGCCGCTGTCTCATCCAGGACAGGAGACATCAATGAGGGGACAGAAGCCAGAGGAAGCAGGGCTTCAGCTCCCCCTCACAGCTCATTCTCTTCCCTTCCCCAGGAATGCCACGGCCTGAGGAACCTTTCCTCTCTCCATACGATCTTCTGGGCTCTGGAGGGCCCCTCCATTCAACGTTTAAAAGAGACGTGGAGACAGGTGTCCAGGTGGGTAGGCCTCTCTCCATGCGAGCACCACCTGGGTGGACCAGACACCCCCCACAGGGCTGGCATTGCCCTTCAGTCAGTTGGGACCTCCTGGGAGACAGCAAACCCTGGGGATAGGGTCTGACCTGGTTGGCAGGCTTCAAGTCTTTCTGAAAACTTAGGCCAGTGGTTCTGCCTCAGGAATCAGTTTCCCTAAGTGACAGATCATGGCTTGAACCAAATTGAAGATTTTCAAGTGTTTGCAGCAACAGAACTCTCTGTCCACATGAAATTAAGACTGTTTAAAACACATCTGCTGAGAAAATAAGAGAATGGAGGCCCCAGGTGACAATAGGAGAGCCCCTCCCCAGTCCCAGACACCTCAGGGCTCAGACGACACAGTGAAAATGCTCATCCAGGCTGTCTGGATCTTCTGGGTTTTCAAACAAAAGGGATTTACCCTCAAACCACTCCACAGTGTTTCTTTCGTTTTTTCCCTCCTCAGAAAGAACTGTAAAATAGTTAAAAAGATCTTCCAAACATGCCACCGGGAGAGCAGGAAGCTTCTTAAGGAGGTGAGTGGAGGCTGGAGATCTGGAAGGACGGGAGGTGAGGTGGGGAGGGACCAGGCAGGATGTGCTTTGGTAAGTTTTTCACTTAAGGTTCCCCGAGAAACAACGGTCTGTCTTGTCCAGCTGGACAGGAAGCGGGGGTGGGAGCTGCAGGGGCAGGTGGGGACTGTTTGGGGCAGGAGGCCTTGGTCACGGGATACAGTGGTGTCGCCTGGACTGTTCCAAGAGGTGAAGAGCTGGCAGAATGAGCAGGTGTCTGGCTTCCATGCGGACCCATCAGCTGGCCCTCATCATCCTCCAGGCTGGTGGGTGGATGGAGTGGGTGGGGGTTCCTTTCTTCCTAAAGCAGCCCAGTCTGTCCTCAGGAAGCCAGGCCCCTGCTGCTCCTTCTGTCTTCACTGCAGCTCGCAGGGGAGGGACCTCTGCCTGCCCCAGGGATGGGCACTGTGAGGTCACACAGGCCTTGTGGACACATGGGCTGCACAGCCTTGGGCCAAATGGTGGATCTGGGACAGAGCTGTGTGCTCTCTGGGACTGTGCAGTCTAGCCCGATAGTGGTCACTGCTGACAAACCAGTGAGTCTCCCCCGGGGCGTTGTCGACAAGGATACGCCCTAGATGGCAATCAGAATTATCAGGGAACCTACAGATTCTTAGTGGACCTTCCTGACAGATTCTTAATGGCCTCCATCGAGGCCCTGGCAGGAGGGGCCTAAGCATTGTACAAAGGCTCAGACCACAGACTTCAAACATGAGAGCTGAGAAAGGAGAAGGGACATTAGAAGTTTCCAAGTGAAAAAAGATGCAAATGTCACCATTACACAGTGCCGTGGTCTCCCCCTACACTGTCACTCAGATGTGGCACACGGGGGTCCCCTTCTTGAGTGAATAAAGGAGGAGTTCTGTGCAGGGACCATCCTGAGGGGATCCTAGGGAGCTGAGCACTTTGGCATGGCTTCAGGTCCAGCCTGGTGTCAGAGAATCCCAGGGGGCTGGAAAACACAGAAGCCACTTGCATGGGACCCAGAGACACCTTGTGCCTCTCCATCCATGGCTCAGGTTGACTGAGGGCCTCAACACACCCCGAGAGTCCAGAGGACAGGACATTGGTCAGAGGTGTGTCTGGAGGCGGAGTGAAGGCCAGGGGCCAGGGCTTCTGGCTGCGAGGGGGAGCGGTCTCCTCTGTGGGCCCCTTAGCAATTCACTGCCCCTCTGTGGGCCTCGGTCTCTTCATCTGGGAAATGGAGGGAGATGATCTGTGGTGCAGGCCTCACAGGGGTGATGAGGTACAAGGGGGAGAGGAATGTGCAGCAGCTTTGTGCTCCTCCTCCTCGAGGGGGGAGGGAACAGCACTGGTGACAGTCAGATGACACTGAGTCCTCAGGGGACCCTGGGAGGCATGGGGAGTCCTCCTCACACTTTCCTGATGAGGAGAGAGGCTTAGGGGCCTGGGCAGGCCTGAGGGCAAAGAGGAGGGAGTGTTGGAGCTGGGAGTGATCTAGCATCAGGGCACCCTGGAATGGGAGCAGCCATAGACACCAGATGGCCAGGGTCCAAGATCAGGGCCCTGGGAGACACGGGGAAGGGAACATGGCCTCCCTGAGCCTGTCCTTGACCCTGCAGGAGGTGTCATCTGTGAGGGCCACCCATGAGATGGACCCGCAGGGAGCCCAGGAGAGGCAACAGCAGCAGGTGAGGTGGCCTGAGGGGGAGGGTCCAGGTGTCAGTGGAGGGGTCACTCTCCTCACAGCTGGAGGCTTCCCTAAGAGAGGGGTCCCTCCTCCTCCAGCCCAGCTCCTGGAGCCCAAGAGCCTGAAAGGCCTGCCCTGGAAGTGACCAGGAGGAGGCCTGGAAGGGCTGGGCCCAGAATGTGTTAGGGAGGGGAGGGGCAGGGACCACATACCCTGGGATTTGCCAAAAGCCGCCCCTGGGAGGTGACTGGGGAAGTTGGGTGGTCCTGGAGGGGGTAACTGGGGGGAGGCCGCTGAGGGTCCTAGGCTGTTCTCTGTGGGAGTCTGTGGTGGGCAGGAGGCTGGGGTGAAGGGATTTGGGGGAGGGTCCATGGGGGCACCTGAGAGGTTGGACTCATCTCACCACTCCCACCCTGATTTCACAGGGTGTCGTCCCCTTCCTGGGCATGTTCCTCTATCACCTGAAGCTGCTGGACATTGGGATGGAGGATGATGTGGAAGTGAGTGAGACTGGAGGTGGGGCCAGGGAGCAGGATCCTGAGGTTTGGGAGGCGAGAGCCCTGCACTGGGACCTGAGCTCTCAGTACCTGTCAAACCTCCTCTCATGGGAGCCCCATGGCCACCCCTGGGAGTTGGGGAGTCAGGCCCATCTTAGCAATGCGTGAATAGACGCTCTGCATAAGCCCCCCACCAGTCTACCTGGGCTGGTGAAGCTCATAGCTGCCTGCCTGCAGAGCTGCAGGAGGCTGTGTCTGAGGTGCATTCAGCCTCCCCCTCGGGCTGTGCCCCTGGGGGAGTGCCATCAGCCCCTGCAAGTGAGGAAGCACTTCTGTGTTCCAGCTGTCCCTTCCTCCCTGAGGCCTCAGTCTCCCTGTCTGTCATCAGAGAGGGTGTGCTACATAAGGTCTCTGGCCTCAGCTCCCCTGTCCCTCCTGCTCTGGAGCCCAGAGCCTGGCCCAGTGTCAAGTTCTCTTTGTGGAAGGTCTGCCCTCTGCTGGGCCCTGACATTCCTGCAGCCTGAGAAGGGGTGGGATGAGGCTGGTTCTGGGCTTAGGGGGCTGTTTCTGATGGACATTGGCTGTCTCCCTTCCAGGGAAATTGGGTCAACTTTCAGAAATGGTGTGACGTCAGCAGCTATGGGGAGGATGGGGATGTGGAAATCAGAGACCTGGCCTGGCAAGACTTTCTCTGGCCTCATCCCTTGGGTCTTACATTTATTGGGAGAGTCAGATCCACAAAGCTGGGAATCCCATCACGTTGGCGGGTGCGGGAGGGCCTGGCATCAAGGACACCTTCCTGGATGAGGAACTAATTCAAGCCAACTGTGACGACAGGCAAGTCCTGAATGGAGTGGGAAGGAAGGAGGGTTCCCGAGTAAGCAGAGACCCCAGAACAGATCCTCACTCCGCACAAGTCCCTGGCAGCGTTCCCCACCCAAGCCCTGTCTGCATCCTGTCCTTCCTCCCAGAAATTCACACTCATCCGGAGGATCCAGCTGCTGCAGCAGGCTGCAAATGCATATCACCTGGAGCCCGACGAGCGATTTGGGGCCTGGTTCCAGGCCATGGAGCCCATCAGTGTCCATGAGAGGTGAGGGGGACAGGAGTTGGGTGAGGGCAGGCCAGACTCTCTCTGATGGCCAGCTCCAGAGCCTGTGGCTTGGCTCGCTGATGAGCCACAGAACTCGTAGCGTGGTGACCCATGGGGCATCAGGACTCAGCTGCTGGCAGGCTCTGGGAGGGGCACCTGAGGTGTGGCTCCTGGTAGCTCACAGGTCCACTCTGTCCTGTAGCTACTGGGTCTCCTGCCGGCTGGAGCCCGCACACCAGAAGGCGAGCAAAATGCAGCTCTTCAGGAGAAAGAGGAACCGGACATCCTCCAGTTCAGGGCCGAGTGAGTGTTGGGACCAGGAGCGACTGAATCCAGGGGCTCAGTACAGCTTCGGGCTAAGCATGAGACTGGATCCCAGCTCCACTGCTGAGCAGGCCTGGGACAGGCCGCTCCCCTCTCCTCTCTGGGATTCAGTTGCATCCTCTGAAATGGGTGATGCTAAATGATGCCTCCTGCCTCAGGGACAAACGGGGTGCTGTTGATGGACTGACCACTCGGTACAGGGTTTGGATCAGAGTGCAGTGGGGCAGGGAGTTGTGCCATGAATCTCAGGAAGGTTCCTCAAAATAGTCTGTTTCTTCTCTTCAGCCACCATGCCCTTGGTGATGAGCCGTCACACTCTGGAGACCACAAGTGCAGCTCCTCCTGACCAGCAGGGACACTGGGACCCTCGGCGTGCACCGGGCCAGCTCTTCCCACCCTGAGTGAACGAGGACATCCTAAGACTTTCCCTGGTTCCCCTAAAGCCCCAGAGGGAGGGCCCCACCCCCTCCAACTCCCTGACATCTCCATGCCAGCCACTGTTAACCCATTGGGGAGAAGTGATATTATTTCTTTAATAGTAAATGATAGATTTGACTCTTACGTTATATCCTGTTTCTGTCACAGCCTGGGTGTTGTGGTGTGGTTCTTTCACTTCTTATGCTCATGTAAATGAGACACAGAATCTCACTTTCCTCCTTGAATGAAGAACTTGTGTATGGTCACAGCTTATTGTATGTGGGAGAAGGGAGGAGGACCAGCCTCCTCCCTGGCTACTGAATGAAACCCTCAAGTCCCCCTTCCTCAGAGGACAGGTGCATTTCAGTGTGGTTCACCTGGGCCAGGAGCAGAGACAGCCCCTCAGATCTCCCTGGATGTAGAGGTTGGAGGGACTTTCCCAGGCAGAGCAATAACCACTGAAATGTGGGTGTCTTTCAAATAGCACTTACCAGGACCATGTCCTTCCCCAGGACAGCGGCTGTCTTTCTACAGCTTTCCAGGAAGAAGGAATGTTTTTTGCTTCTCTTGTTGAGGTTTCTTTGATCAGATATTGGAACTTGCCGTTTTCTAATCAGTGTCTGGATTCGCATCAACACTAAATGAGGAAAAAATGTAAAAAGATAAAAGTTTGCATGTGGAACAGACAAGGACAGAGGAAGACCGTGTGCAGATGGAGTAAGGGCCAACAGGACATCCCCATCAGGCCTCCTCTAGGGCTCCCTGATCACCCTTCGCCTAGACTGGAATCCTCCTGGGATCCTGGCCCATGCCCGCGGAAGTCCTTTTCCTGCTTGTTTCATGTCACTTTATGATGAAGTGCTGCTGTTCACGCCCAACTCTAGAGCTTTATGGATCAGATAATACCCAGTTCATAACAGTCATCTCAGACTGTCCCATAATTAGGTATTTAGTCCCAACCAGCACCAAGTAGCAAGAAAGATGCCATTTCTCAAAAGGAAAATGGATATCTGCATGGTTTTGCTTTAAAATCCTAGGTGCATGCATTGTCATTCTCTTTTGGAGGGCTGCCAGAAGATCCCGAAAACAGCCCTAAATGCCAAAGACCTGTTGATTCATATGGCCTAAATGGTAGAATAGCTTATACTGTACCCTGGACCAGCTTCAGAGACTTCTTTTGCTCTGAGCCCCATTTGAAACTCAGTAAATATGCAAAGTAAATCACTCAAATGAGACACATATTGGCTCCAGAACCCAAAGAGGCCTACAAAGCATTGGATCTTTTTTAATGTTAATAGGTGGAAGATACATCAACTTAACTTTCACATTGAAGGAGGGATCTCAGCATGCCCCAGAACCCTAGAGCCCTGCAAACCCACCAAGTCTTCATGGGGTTTATCTCCCACTTATATATCTTACTAAAGCTTCCAGGGTATTTGCTACTTCCTGCCCAACAAATTTATTAGCATGATTTCATGGATTATTTAGCCTCGATTATGACAGAGAGGGCTAGAGCTGAAAGCAACAGTGAATGTTTTGTTGACCCGATCATGTGGAAGCAAATTACTTCTTGGTTGATATAGAGAGAATAAAGCATTTGCCAGAACAATAGTTGCATACCAGTTTTTAGAGACTGTGCTGTTTTGCTCCAGTAAGGAGACTACATCTGTAAAAGCAGCAGCATTTAGGATCACCACCTGATTAAGTGTAGGAAAATCTGCTACCACTCTCCAAAACCCCACTACCATGCATATAGGCCAAGTCAACACACTTGCATCTCTCAAGACTTGCATGGTGGCATTACTCTCCACAGACTTCCTCAGGGAGGCAATATTGCTTTTGATTTATTATTTTGGTTGAGCAGGGCAATTCCAGTGGTTTCCAGTTGGTCTTTCCTATTATATAAGCCATTGTTCTACAGGCAGGGAGCCAGTGTGAAGAGTCTGCTAGTTTGCAAATGTGTTCTTGAGAACTATAAATTCAGGTAAAATTTAGATACAAAGAGAATTCCTATTGGGTTGTATGTGTGGACCCACTGGGCCCACTGTGAGAAGGAATCAGACCAAAGAACTATTTATCATCTAATCTCTATCAATCTCCACTCTGACTATTTGAGCAAAAAGCATTTGGGATCCCCAGGAATTAGCATCAACTCCAATTCTATCTTAGTCGTTCCAAAAAATCTGGCTGTTTCCCTCTTCCCATGCACAGATACCTTGGTAAAGGGTCCCAGGTCACTTTCAGAAGGGCAAAGAGGAAGATTTACAGTATACTATGTTGGCAGGGTTATAGCATTCTTCCTCAAAGGGACCCCACTCATATCTCAATTTCGAATATCTATTCCTGCACCAGTACCAAACTGTTTCTATTAATACAGCCTTATAATGTGTCTTGAAAATTGATAAGGCAATTCCTAATATATTCAGAGATTGTTTTGGCATTCTTTTTTTTTTTTTTTGGAAGATTGGCCCTGAGCTAACATCTATTGCCAATCTTCCTCTTTTTTCTTGAGGAAGATTGTCCCTGAGCTAACATCTGTGCCAACGTTCCTCTATTTTGTGTATGGGATGCTGCCACGGCATGGCTCGATGAGCAGTGTGTAGGTCCGCGCCCAGGATCCGAATCCTCGAACCCCAGGTCGTTGAAGCAGAGTGCAAGAACTTAACCACTATGCCACTGGGCCAGCCCCATATTTTGGCATTCTTATATATTTTCTTGTCCTAATGAATTTTGGAATCCATTTGGCAAAATCCACACACACAAAAATTCTATTAGCATTTTTATTGAGATTGTTTGGATTTATAAATTAATTCAGGGAACACAGAAATTTTTCATAACATTAAGTTATCCCGTCAGTGAAGATGATATATCTACTTATTTGGCCATTTTATATCTTTTATTAAATTCTATAATTTTCTCAGTAGAAGTCTTGTACATTTTTGTTAGTTTTAGTCCTAATCGGTCTCACATAAAAAATTTAAAACTTTTATGGACTCACATTCTCATCCAGCTATTTCCCTTTCCACTTTATAGCCAAACATCTTGAAAGAGTTGTCTACACTACATGTTTCCATTTACTCATCTCACTTCCTCTTAAACATAAAGCAATGTGGATTCAATGAGCTCCACTTCATCAAAACTGCTCAGTCACTGATGACACACACAACTTTAAAAATCCACAAGTTTTTTCCTGACCCTTATCTTGCTTGATTTTTAAAAAATTTATATGTTTTCACTTTCAGTTTCCAGTTCTGCTCGTAAGGAGCTTGGAAGTTACCGCTCCATCCTGATAACAAGCAAAAAGCTGAACAGACTGAAAAATCAACAAACAACTATTCTTGGATCCATAAGACAGGGGAGGACACAGGGTAAACTGCTGCCCCCAAGAGTAGAGAGATGGACAGGCAAATACAGAGAACCGCAGCTTACCAGAGCAGAGACTCGCGCGCAGAAACCACCTCCAGAACCAGGGCCAGGGTAGGAAAACCTGAACTGTAATGGACAGATTGGTGAAGGCTCAGTGTGGACAACTCTGAAAGTGAAGAACTCTGGGGTGATCCAGTCATAGAGGGGCCCCCAGAACATTGTGAGATTTACCTCCAGGAGCTTGACTAGGTTCCCACAGTAAATATCTGAGCAAAATCCCCTGGTGCTCCTGGCAGGAGGAGGGGAAAAGGAACCATTCTAAAATACTCCAGAGCACTCTGTTCTTCTTAACAAGGCCCACCCTCAGGGAAAACTGCCTAACAAGAGCTTAACCTACTGGAGTATTATCAGAGCCTAACTGACCTAGGGGAGGGGAAATACCCAACTCCAGCCCACTCTAGCCATCCTGTCTCACCTAAGGGGGCAAAAAAAAAACTGAGAAACAGTCATGAAGTTCACAGTGCAGAGGCATAGGCTCACTGAAAAACTGAGACCTAATCTTAGGACTATAGAATGCTTCCCCTCCCCAACACCTCACTGCCACATCACTAAAGGCCTATTTACAGCAGTTCCTTTTACCCAGTGCATCACATACAGCTATCAAGAAAATTTACCAGGCATATACCAAAACACAAAAAACATAATTTGAAGAGACAGAGTAAGTATCAAAATCAAACATGGCAAGGATGTTGGAATCATCAGACTGGGAATTTAGAACTGTGATTAATATGCTAAGAGCTCTAATGCATAAAGTAAACAGCATGCAAGAACAGATGGGTAATGTACGCAGAGAGATGGAAACCCTAAGAAGGATTCAGAAAGAAACGTTAGCAATAAAAATCGCTGTAACAGAAACGAAGAATAGCTTTGAGGAGCTTATTAGTAGGCCAGACATGGCTGAGGAAAGAATCTCTGAGCTAGAGGATATATCAATAGAATCCTTGAAAACTGTAGAGCAAAAAGAACAAAGACTGAAAAAAAAAAAAGAACAGAATATCCAAGGACTGTGGGACAACTACAAAAGATGTAACATATGTGTAATGGGATTACCAGAAGGAGAAAAAAGAGAGAAAGGAACAGAAGGAATATTTGAAAAAATAATGACCAAGAATTTTCCCAAATTAATGTCAGACACCAAACCACAGATCCAGGAAGCTCAAAGAATACTGAGCAAGATAAATGCCCCCCAAAATTACACTAAGGTATATCTTCAAATTATAACCAAAAATAAAGAAAAAATCCTGAAAGTAGCCAGAGTATAAAAACATCTTACCTATAGAGGAACAAAGATGAGAATTACATCTAACTTCTCAGAAACCATGCAAGCAAGTAGAAAGTTGAGTAGAATATTTAAAGTGTTCAGAGAAAAAAACCCACCAACCTAGAATTCTATACTCTATGAAATTATTCTTCAAAAGTGAAGGAGAAATAAAGACTTTCTCAGGCAAACAAAAATTGAGGGACTATGTTGCCAATAGACCTGCTCTGCAAGAAATGTTAAAAGAGGTTCTTTAGAGAGAAGGAAAATAATATAGGTCAGAAATTCAGATCTACATAAAGAAAGGATGAGAGTTGAAGAAGGAATAAGTGAAAGTAAACCAAAAACTCTTATTTTTCTTATTCTTAATCTATCTAACAGATAACAGTTTGTTTAAAATAACAATGTATTTGATTATGTACACTTACGCATATGTATGCTTATGTGTGCTTACATATAAGTGAAATGAATAACAGCAATGATACAAGGGATGGGAGTAAGGAATTAGGATTATTTTGTTATTATAAAATACTTATGCTACCCAGGAAGTAGTATAGTGTTATTTGAAAATGGACTTGGATTAGTTGTAAATATATATTGCACTCTAGGGTAACCACTAAAAAAGTTTTAAAAAACTGTAAGTGATATGCTAAGAAAGGAGAGAAAATGGAATCATACAAAATGCTCAATTAAAACCATAAAAGGCAGAAAAAGAGTGGAAGACAAAAACAGGAACAAAAAACAAAAGAAACAGGGGCCGGCCCAGTGGCGCAGCGGTTAACTGTGCGTGCTCTGCTGCGGCAGCTTGAGGTTCACAGGTTCGGATCCCGGGCGCGCACCAACGCACCGCTTGCTAAGCCATGCTGTGGCGGCGTCCTGTATAAAGTAGAAGAGGATGGGCATGGGTGTTAGCCCAGGGCCAGTCTTCCTCCAGAAAAAAGAGGAGGATTGGCATCGGATGTTAGCTCAGGGCTAGTCCTCCTCACAAACAAAAAAAAACAACACACAAGAGAAACAAATAGAAAACAGTAATGAATATAGTAAGTATATGTCAGCTATATCAAAAAACACTTTAAATGTCAATGATCTAAATGTACCAATTAAAAAACAGAGAACGTCAGAAGGGATCAAAAAACATGACCTAACTATATGTTGTCTACCAGAAACCCACTTTCAATCCAAAGACACATATAGATTAAAAGTAAATGGGTAGAGAGAAATATACCATGCTAACAATAATCCAAACAAAGCAACAGTAACTATAGTAATCTCAGACAGAGCAGACTTTAAAGTAAGGAAAGTTATCAGAGATAAATAAAAGCATTATATAATGATAAAGGGGTCAATTCTCAAAGAAAACATAACAATTCTGAACGTGCATGTGCCTAACAACAGAGTGTCAAACTATGTGAGGCAAAAACTGATAGAACTATAAGCAGAAATAGACAAATCCACTATAATAGTTGGCGACTTCAACACCCCTCTCTCAGAAATGGACAGATCTAGCAGGCAGAAAATCAGTAAGGACATAGTTGAACTCAACAGCATCATCAATCAACTAGATATAATTGACATCTATAGAGCACTTCATCCAATGATAGCAGATTACACTTTCTTCTCAAGCTTGCATGGAGCATTCACCAAGATAGACCACATCCTGAGACATAAAACACCTTAACAAATTTAAAAACATAGAAATCATACAATGCCTGCTTTCAGACCACAATGGAATTAAACTAGAAATCAATAATAACACTTTACATGTTTTAAATTTACATAATTCACTCTTTGTGATGTATATTTCTATGGATTTTGACAAATGCATAGAACTGTGTATACCATCAGTCATGATCCAAAAAGTTTCATCACCCCAAAAATTCCTGCTTGCTGCCTCTTTGTGATCAACCCCTCCCCACACCCCACTCCTGGCAACCTCAGATTTGTCTTCTATCTCAATAGTTTAGCCTTTCCCAGAATGTCATATAAATGGAGTCATACAATATGATGCCTTTGGGTTCTAGCTTCTTTCACTTAACAAAATACCTTTGAGATTCACACATGTTGTTGCATGAATCCATCAGGGTTACTTTCTCCCTTGTGTTGCTAAGTAGTATTCCAGTGTATAGCTATACCACAAACTGTTGATTCATTTATTCACATTTGAGTTGTTTCCAAGTTTTAACAATTAAAAATAAAGCTGAAATAAACATGCGTGTACAGATTTTTGTGTGCACATAAGTTTTTAGTTCTCTTGGGTAAATATTTGGGAGTAAGACTGCTACTCCCATATAAGAATAAGTAAACATATAAGCACTGTATATGTTTAAATTTGTTTGTTAAAAAAACTATTAAACAGTTTTTCAAAGTGGTCATACTGTTTTATAGTCTTATCAGCAAAGCATGAGGATTTCAGTTGTTCCACATCTTTGTCAACACTTGGTAGTGTCAGGATTTTTTTTTTTTTTACCTTCTAATAGACGTATAGTGGTGTTTCATTGTGATTTTACTTTGTGTTTCCATCATGAGTATTGGCATCTTTTCATATGTTTATTTACCATCAATATGTCTTTTTGAGTAAAGTGTCAGTTCAAAACTTATGTTTATGTTTTTTGAGTTATTTCTTGTTGAATTTTGTGAATTCTTTATATTCTGAATAAAAGTCTTATTTTATTCAGGTATAATTGATATATAACATTATATTAGTTTCAGGTGTATAAAATAATGATTTGCTATTTGTATATATTGGGAAATGATCACCACAATAAGTCTAGTTAACATCTGTCACCATGCATAGTTACAAAATTTTTTCTTGTGATGAGAACTTTGAAGATTTACTCTCTTAGCAACTTTCAACTATGCGGTACAGTATTAACTATAGTTATTATGCTGTACATTACATCCCCACTACTTATTGATTTTATAACTGGAAATTTGTACCTTTTGATCTCCTTCATCACTTTGCCCACCCCCCCACCCCTCAACTTTGGCAACCAGCAATCTGTTCTCTGTAGGCATGAGCTTGTTTTTTTGTTTGTTTGTTTTAGATCCCACATGTAAGTGAAATCCTACAGTATTTGTCTTTCTCTGTCTGACTTATTTCACTTAGCATAATGCCCTCAAGTTCCATCCATGTTGTCATAAATGGCAAGATTTCATTCCTTTTTATGGCTGAATAATATTTCAGTGTATATATACACCACATTTTCTTTATCCATTCATCCATCAGTGGACACTTAGGTTGCTTCCATGTCTTGGCCACTGCAAATAATGCTGCAATGAACATGCAATGAATATGAAGTCTTTTGTCAGAAATGAGACTTCTAAATATTTTCTCTCAGTCTGTAGGTTTATCTTTTCCTTCTCTTAACAGTGATTGTTTCAGAACAAAAAGTTTTAATGTTTATAATTGCTCACGTTTTGGCAGCATTTGACATTGGCTTTCTCATCCTTCAAGACTCAGTTTCAGGAGGCCTACCTGAATTAGGCTCCTCCAGCTCCTTTATCTTAGCAAATTTCTATCATATCACCCTACACATTTTCTTTATGACACCTCTCACAAACTGTAATTATTTTATTCATTTATTATGTTTATTATCTGTATTCCCCACTACATTATAAGCTCCGTGAGGAATGGGGGCTGCATCTGCTTTTTCACTAGTACTATCAATGACTAATACAGCGCCTGGCAAATAACTATGGAAAGGAAGGAAACAAGGAGAGAAAGAAGGAAGGCACGAAGGAAGAAAAGGAAAATCTTGAAGGAGAGGTCCAAGATTATTCTGAGAATTCAACTTCAAGAAACTAGCTAATTGTTATGATTTAAATGGAAATAGAAAATACAGGATTGAACAGCAACTCCCCACTTCCAGCCCACCCCCCATCAGCCCTTGGCAACCACCATTTTACTTTCTGTTTCTGTGAGTTTGACTACCTTAGATACCTTATATAAGTGGAATCATGCAGTATTTGTCCTTCTGTGAGTGACTTATTTCACTTAGCATAATGTCCTCAAGGTTCATCCATATTGTAGCATATGATAGCATTCCCTTCTTTTTTAAGGCTGAATAATATTCCATTGTATGTATGTAACACATTTTCTTTATTCATTCATCTGTTAATGAACATCTAAGTTGTTTCCACCTCTTGCCTATTGTAAATAATGCTGCAATGAACATGGGAACGCAAAATATCTTTGAGATTCTGTTTTCAATTCTTTTAAATAAATATCCAAAAGTAGGATGGCTGGATCATATGGTAGTTCTATTTTCAATTTTTTGAGGAACCTCATACTGTTTTCCGTAGTGGCTGCACCATTTTAATTACCATCAACAGTGCACAAGTGTTCCAGTTTTTCAACATCCTTACCAACACTTGTGTTTTTGACAATGGACATCCTAACAGGTGTGAGGTCATATCTCATTGTGGTTTTGATTTGCATCTCCCTGATAATTGGTGATGTTGAGCATTTTTCGTATAGCTGTTGGCCATTTGTATGTCTCAGCATCACAGACCCTTTTACAGGCAGAGTCACAGGGTCTGCACCAGCGCCAAGGGGAAGGTTCGTTTTCTCTCCTTTCTACTCCCTGACGTTGTTACTTCGTCTTATCTCCCCTCTACCAGCTCATCTCCACGTGAACACCTCAGGCTTCCGCAAGTCAGCCCAAGTGGCCCGAGTCCCAGCTGCCCCCTAGAGTCCCTTCAGAGCTTTACCTAGGGCTTGGCTGTCCCACAACATCAGGGGACCATCCCATGTAAGCAGCTCCCAACGGCTGGCTGTGTTAGGCTGACCTGGGACACCAAGCACTCTGGAGAGAAATTGAGAAGTAGAGTCCCCCTGACTTTCCCACATTCCCCCGACCTCAGGCTCCCTCCTCCCCCACTAACCTGGATGCTGCCTTAACTGAGGTGTGTACTAGAAGTTCTAGGAGCTGGAGAATCCTGCAAGGATTTAGGGGAGGGCCCAAAATGTGGTGAGCACCTGAGCTATCTTCCCAGAGAGGTGCGCTGGGGTTAGATGCCAGCTGGAAGCGGCCTTCCTCTCTCCAGGGCAGGGACCTAAATGCCACCAGCAGCTTGCCAAGCAGCATTCAGCTAAACCCGATACGCTCAGATCAATAAATCTACATCCCTTCAGCTAAGGGTCACTCAATTCCATCTCATTTAAAATCCTGAAATTCATTCCAGAGAGTCTTCCTCCACTCCCAAATACACTCCTGGAGCCTGAAAGAAAACCCAAGTGAGGATAAAGTATTCCTTCTTTCTTTCACACTCTGAAGCTTATGCTTTTGAAGCTGCTTGGGGTGGGCGTAGGTGGGAGATGAGTGGTGACTTCAAGTCTGAAAACCATTATTTGAAGGCAGAGAGAAGGCTTGCTCCCTGATTTAGATGTGATAAAACTGACTATTTGTACATAACCGGGGCTATTAAACAGTTTTGTTTTTGTTTTTGTTTTGTGAGGAAGATCAGCCCTAAGCTAACATCCTTGTTAATCCTCCTCTTTTTGCTGAGGAAGACCGGCTCTGAGCTAACATCTATTGCCAATCCTCCTCCTTTTTTTTTTTTTTCACCCCCAAAGCCCCAGGAGATAGTTGTATGTCATAGTTGCACATCCTTCTAGTTGCTGTATGTGGGACGCGGCCTCAGCATGGCGGGAGAAGCGGTGCGTCCGTGCGCACCCGGCATCCGAACCTGGGCCGCCAGCAGCAGAGCACGCGCACTTAACCGCTAAGCCACGGGGCCGGCCCGTATTAAACAGTTTTGAATGGCAATTACAGATTCTGGAACCTGAACAATCAAGAAAGAAAAATATAGAAATAATTATAATCTATCTTCATGCAAACGTAATACAAACTATCAAGTTTACCTTGTAATACATTTAAAACATTTTTATGTTTCTTATGTCATCATCTTTTTTTGCATAACAGGAAAGAAGAACAATTAAATGATGTTTAGGGAAACTTAAGTGGTAAACGTCTTAGTGAAACGCTGGGGCTGGCCCTGTGGCGCAGTAGTTATGTTTGCGCGCTCCAGTCTGGCAGCCCAGGGTTCGCAGGCTCGGAGGCCGGGCATGGACCTATGCACCACTCGTCAAGCCATGCTGTGGCAGGCGTCCCACGTATAAAGAAGAGGAAGATGGACATGGACATTAGCATAGGGCCAATCTTCCTCAGCAAAAAGAGGAGGATTGGCAACAGATGTCAGCTCAGCGATAATCTTCCTCACCAAAAAAAAGTCTTAGTGAAACATGATGGAGCAGACAAAGCACTGAGGGAAGAGGCCTATTACGGAGACTCTTACATGACCCAAAGCCCTCACGAGGTGGCCCGGTTCCCTTATACACTGGAATGTTATTGCATTGGTAATAATTAACACCACTGGTGAGTATTCAGAATCCTACTGTTAAGCAGCATAAAATTTTCCATTTCAGTGAGATTTAATAGGGCAAATTTTCTGCGTCTTTCAGAATAATTGAGATTTGAGACTGCTAAACATTTATGTATAGAAAAAACAACTCCATGAAGCTCAGAACAAAAACGGGGAGGAGGAGACTCCCTGTTTATATATATTTTTAATATGCTAATGTTTCAAGTTTGGGGAAACTGGATTTTTTAGAGGGATAGGAATTACACTAAAACTGTTGTTACTAAAAACCAACGTCACTATCCCATATTTATATTTTAAGAAGAAAAATGTTACTTTTGTGTAAATTTCTAATCTGTGGTCTGAAAACAAATTATATAAGTCAAGAAGAGTGTCTTCTGTGTTTTTTGTTTCTTGTTAATCCAGTTTTGTTTTGAGGGGGAAAAAAAAAGGCAGAAAAGCTTACTCAGTTTGGGTACCGGCTGCGTGTCCCAAAACTGGTATCTGTGTTTGGCAGCCTCATCGATATTCCTGGCAGGGCCCTGGCATGCAGATAACAGCTCCATGGCTCTCTGGATATCCTGCAACTTCTGCATTGGAATGGTGGGATTCTACAAAAGCAAAGAAACACAGACACAAAATATAAGGAAGCTGCCACTGCTCCCAAACCTGGGGCGGGTACACGTGCATCCGCCTTGGCGATTACAGCATCACAAAACGAGCAATCCTCCTCTATGCCCGGTCAGGGCCTTGGGCTCAAGTATGCTAACAGATGAAAATATAAGCAAACGTTTTGTTAAAGATAAACAGCTTTGAGTTTTAGTGGGGCTCTAAGAGTTGGGGAAATCTAACATAAATCAAACCACCATTTGCTTCAGTATCCCACCCACCTGCCAATGGCCCCCACCATTACTCATCCTGGCGGAGCAGCAAAGAGGAGTGACATGCAGTACATGCATTACTGTCACACAGCAGCCAGTCAGCCACTAGCCTTGGTTTCACTGTTAGGGTTAATGCTCTGCGGTAGCAATGTGGGGACAAAGGAAATAACTTCTAGAATGGAAACCAGGCAGAGAAGGGGAATTTTAGTTCATTAAAAAAAACGAAAGAAAGAAAGAAAGAAATCTGAATGTAGTGCTGAGCTAGGAAAGAAGTCAATCAAGAAAGGAAATCTCCAAGGATGCCTTTCTCCTGGACCACACACTGCCCACCCCCAACACTGACGCTGCTCCAGAGACAAACCTTCCAACACGAAGAACGAGCAGTTTCCACTATGAACTCAGATCCTTGGCAACCACAGCCTGTTCTCCCCAACCGAAGTGTTGGAAACCGACCTCCTTTTCAAGTAAAACCTATTCTCAGGCTAAATACCTTTAAATTCTAAAGTTCCTTCCTCAAAGCCAATATTCCTGCCATCTCTGAAGATTCCCAGCTCTTTTTTTTGGAAAATCCCTCAAATAATGTAATGCTACTCGGAAAATGAGACTATACTTGAAATAAGACAGTAATATAGTATGTAGGACTGGATGTGGAAATCAGGGAGTTTTTCCGGTATGTGAAATAATTGATTTGCTTTAGAATTGTGATGCCACACAAAGAGCACTCTTCCCTGTGGTTCAGAAGCGGTTAGAAGGAAATTTCAGAGCCCTTGGGTTTCCTGTATGTCAACACACCATGGGCACCAAGGAAAGGTACCATCGACCCTTGGTGGGTTATAAACAGCAGCTCTGAACTTCTGCTCAGTTTTGAACCTGAAGTCTGTGGTCTGGAGCAAATCTTTTACCCTGGGAAGCTTACCCGTTTCACAGTACAAAATGGGGTTTAATTAATACAGCCCAACCTGTGGTTGTGTTACTTAATGGGTTTCTTTAGGAATCTTGCCTCTAAAATGATTGAAGGAAACAAAGTACTGGAGACTAACCAGAGGCAGGTTAAAGTCTTAATGTCTCCACTTAACAAGTCTAACAGCATCGCCCAGGGCTGCCCAAATTTTTGTAAGCTGTTCATCTTATATTTTGATTGAGGTCTAAATCATAAGGTCATATCTCAGTTACACATACTAATTTAACAAAATACTTTCGCTGTTCTAATTCATCGTATTTTTAGATTTTTCTTGTTTGGGTCTCTTGTAGACCTCCAACATAAAAGGAAATGATGTCTAGCAAAATGAAATTTACACCCATTTGAACCCCCAACAACACAATCTATGAGGAAACCTACAACTTAAATAGGAACTGAGAGCACAGCATATTTCAACCAATAAGGCCTGAACATGCATCCACTTATCTTTAAAAAGGCAAAGTGGAACCCAGTCTTACAAAAATATACCTACAGGATCTGCACTGAATTTGTCATGCTAATTCTTCTTTCCTGATATTTGAGTTAAATCCTCCAACACTAAAATATCAAACTCAGACTTCTGTAACAAACGTGAATCAGCATCTTTGCTCCAAAGGAGCCAATGATATCCCAACTCCATGAAGAAGCCCTCGGAGTGGATTCTACTCGACTGAATTGGCCTCATCAGGTTGACCAGCAGTCTTTACACGAAATCACCATTCATGAAACAGTTTATCCCAATGGTCTCTATTTCCATGCTTTCTTAAAGCAGATTCAAGTAAGCACAATTCTCAAATCCAAGGTGACAAAGCAGTAAGGAAAACTCAGCTATGACAGACTCGTAAACCTATCCATTCACCTTCCGTAGGAGCACCACCTGGGGAGAAATGAATTAGTGTTAGGAAAGGTGAGCACGTCTATCAACCCCACGTTAGCATCCCACTATTATATTCCTAAGAGCCAGGCACGCCTCTTCTCCTCCACATTGCTCCATGTGAATACTTAACACCAACTCTACTCTCTACCCATTATTTTCCAAATTTAATACCTTGGAAAAAATGTCCAAGTCCCCTACCACTAAGAAGTCTCCAAGAATCCAGACAAATATCATTTTATTTTGGTTCTTGAGTGTAGACCAGAACAGTCTCTAAAGACAGTCCACTATAATGTACCGTGTCACCCAAAGCTGACATTAGCTTAAGGGAAAGAAGCCTTAGTTTTAAAAAACGCAATGGAGAAAAGCTCCCATTAAGACAATTTAGACAATTAAAAAAGAAAAGAATTTTTGTATCATATAATGCTACCAGTTCCTCCTGCCTGGGCTGGCTCTAGTTTCTTCTAAGTGACGAGAGGTGGGAGAGGGCTCAAAATGACAAGGGGTACAGAGATGGGCAGAAGCTGATGGTGATGACAGAAGCAATAAGATATCACAACTGCATGTAAGTAAGGCCGCATTTACCTGATGAAGCAGCGCTCAGAAATGGAGAGAATATCGGGCAAGCTCATGGGGGACCTTGTATGAGTTACCTTGGAAATGATGTCTGGTGGATAGAATATTTATTACCTGAGAACCAAGCTGAAAAGCTAGGGAGGAAGATTCCACTTTCTTCTCACCCCACAGAGGCAGGCAGGGAAAAATTGGGGCAAACAATGCTCCTTCTCAGTGATTCTTGGTCCTTACGTGTAAACAGGTAACACCAACAAAAACTACCTGTAAGACTCACTTCATGTGATACAATGTAAACTTTGTACAAGAAAAAAACTTAAACCCCATAAAACCTGCATCTTGCGAATAACGGCCACGGAGACAGTGCTCTGTAATATAAAAACCATTTAATAAAAATGATCTAACTATAACCTCATAACAGCCCTGTGAGATGGGGAGAAGGCATCATCCTCATTTTGCAGATGAGGAGATAGGATTATGGGGGTGCAGAACCTTGTGCAAAGGCACACAGCTTGAGAGCTGTGGGGCCAGGACTGAGCCCAGGATGCTCACTCCACTTCCTGAGCCCTTTCCACTACACCACGCATTACCCAGGACCCCAGGACAACTTATTTGGAGCTTTGCTGTTAGTGCTCAGTCGATTCCAACTCCCAGCACAGCAGAGGGGACCCCTGGCCGTTCCTGCGCCATCCTCTCACCATCGGGCACTACATCAGACAATGCTCCGCTGCTATCCATAGGGTTTTCATGGCCAATTGTTGTGGAAGTGGGCGGCCAGGTCCTTCTTCCTAGTCTGTCTTAGTCTGGAAGCTCCACTGAAACCTGCTCACCCTGGGGGCCGATATTTGAAATCCCAGTGGCAGAGCTTCCAGCATCATGGCAACACGCAGCCGCCACAGTATGACACCCGACAGAGGGGTGGTGGGTTCCCTGACCGGGAAACAGACCCAGGCCAAGGTGATGCAGGGCTGGCTTATTTAGAGCTACGACCATCAAAATATGTCATTGTACTTCTAACTCTACCCCTTTTCACTGCGAGCTGCTCACACCAAGAGGGCTCTGTGCCTCCCTGGGCCCAGCACACAAGGCCTGTGTTCACAGCCAGGGCGACTGGGGTTGGCCCACAGAAAGGGGTGCCTGCCCTCTGCACCACCACACACACGAGGCCGGCAACCTGCCAACACAGGGCCCAGCCGGACAACTTCTGCTTTGGTCTAAAATTGGTGTGTTTCTTCAGGGGGATCGTTGGGAGCTATTTCCCACCCTTCATCAAGATTGGCCACTGAAGACTGGTCCGATTCAAAGTCAACGTAAGACTTACCTGGGGCTGCTCCCGCTGAAATCTGCTGCCAGATGATGATGTGCTATTCAGGTAATTAGACAGACACCCAGAAAAATTAAAACGTGAATATCTTCTGAACTAAAAGTCATCAAAGATTAAGTGTAACTTCAAAAAAAAAGAAAAAAAACTAACGAGCTCACATGAGACTTTCTTCTAGAACTACAATCAACATACTAATTCACCGAGAAAGGGGCAAAATGCAGGCAGAATCCACACGCACACACAAGCACAGTATGTACCTCCTAGTTATTCGGGTGCCAGCGTCAGTTTGAGCAAGGCCATAAATACCTCCAGTTATAGTGGCATCTATACACAGTCACAACACAACCCTGATGACACCTCTGAGCTGCACAAACCCCTCTCGCACGCACAAGAAACCACAGAGGTAAAAATAAACCGGGCCTCTCACTTTTGAAGGCTGCTGGATTTTAATCTCCTGGGAATCCGATGCCGAGTCGGACTTGGTGCCTCCGGAATTTGGTTTCTCCTTTTTTCTCTTCTGTTTCTTCTTTTTCTTTTTGGCACCCAAATCCCCTCCGGGACTTCTGTTAGTAAATTCACAGAGGGTAAAACAACAACAACAACAAATTATTATATAAGATTAATCATCTAGAACAACACACATTATACACAGGAAAAAAAACTATGTTAGGATGTGCAATGCTGTGATTTATAAGAATAGATGTATATATTTTTGATCACTCAGATGACCAAATATATATTTCTCACATATTTGCTCTTTATCCATGGTTCCCGGCTTACAGCTCCTAAAACTTGGAATTTCCTAAGCGATGAGAGCTTAAAGGTGTCTCAAGTTAATGCGGTGACTTTTAGAAAGATGGGGGCTGGTTGCCAGTAGAGCCAACCATGTGATTAGAGAGTGGGAACTTTTAGTCCCAGCCCCCAACCTCCAGGGAGGAGAGAAGGGCAGGAGAATGGCCAATGATTTAATCAACCATGCCCATGTAATGAAGCCTCCATAAAACCCAAAAGGAGAGGGTTCGGAGAGCTTAGCTGGTGAAGACGTGGAGGTACTGGGAGAGTGGTGCACCCAGAGAGCATGGAACCTTTACGCCCCTTCCCACGTACCTTGCCCTATGCATCTCTTCCATCGGGCTGGTCCTGAGTTATATCCTTTTATAATAAACCGGTTATCTAGTAAGCATAATGTTTCTGAGTTCTGTGAGCCACTCTAGTAAATTAATCAAACCCAAGGATGGGGTCGTGGGAACCTCTGATTCATAGCCAGTCGGCCAGAAGCACAGGTACCAACCTCGGCTCTTGACTGGTGCCTGAGGTGGGGGGGTTGGAGGGGGTGCAGTCTTGTAGGACTGAACCCTTAACTTGTGGAATCTGATGCTACATCTGGGTGGACAGTGTCAGAAATGAGTTGAATTCTCTGACACCCTGCTGGTGTCCAAGAATTGCTTGGTGTTCTGTGGGAAGCTCCCCCTCTACACACACACATGTTGGAATCGGGTCCAAGAACCCAAAACAGGACGTAAGCAGGGAATGAAATTTAGTCAGATTAGGAAGTTAACGGGACAAGTAACTCAGAAGAATATTAGCCTACACTCAGTCATACTGCAGGGTGCTTAGATGTCAGTTAAGCAGAAAAATTGTGGCTATAAACCATATTTATAACGGAAGTCAAATAGCCTTCACAGTTATCATTGCTCCATGGATCTACTTTATCAGCCTTTTAAGAGAGAGATACATGTTGCAAAAAATTCCATTATAATCATCTCTCGGGTACAAGAAACCACTAATTTTGACACCACAGAACCAAAGAAAATGCTTCTCTGCAGAGGGAGGAATTCTTTCTGATAAAGACTTTTACAAAAGAGGCCGGCCCCGTGGCGTAGCAGTTAAGTTCGCATGCTCTGCTTCAGTGGCCTGGGGCTCACGGGTTCAGATCCTGGGCACGGACCTACACACTGCTCATCAAGCCATGCTGTGGCAGCGTCCCATATACAAAAAAAAGGAGAGGAAGACTGGCACAGATGTTAGCTCAGCGACAACATTCCTCAAGCAAAAAGAGGAAGATTGGCAACAGATGTTACCTCAGGGCCACTCTTCCTCACCAAAAGAAAAAAAAAAAGATTTTTACTAGAAGGATTAACAATTAAAAAAACTCTACGTGAAAAAAACATTAACTGGTAAAACATTTCCGTTTGGAACCCTCGTCATCCGATGGCAATCATCTTCTGAAAGAGCAAAAGGAAAAAAAATACACAAGGAGACTTAAATTTTCCATTTGTTTGGGTCTACTCTACACAGTATTCCCAGAAGGTAAATTAAAATTTAGAGTCAGAGATTATTATTACATTATTGCCTGATGTAGGGAAAAGTGATGGAAACAATCAGTTCTGTTCTATTGTTCTCAGTCATCTCTATCTGTCCCTATTTTCTTTCTTGAATTTTTACTTAATTATCAAATACATATTCATCACACAAGACACAAATGTCATTAATATATATTAACAGCCTTATAACATTGTCGCTCAAAGGCAGCCAATAGTTTTTCTGGTATATATTCTTCCAAAATTGTCTTTCTTCTCTAAGCATGCCCTCGTTTTTACTGTGAATAAGTTTTAAACAAAAACTGAATCTTAAACATACTGTTTTACAACTTCCTTTTTTTCTCCTTCCACTTAACAACGTGTCTTGAACGTCTCTGTATCTTTTCAAGATATATTGAGCTACTTCATTTCTTTTTAGCAACTGGATAGCATTCCATCGTGTAAATATAGCATATTTTATTTAACCCTTTCTATATTAAAAATGCTGCAAAAAAATATTCTGATACATCTTTGTGCATTCATGCTAATAGGTCCAAAGGTAGAAATGCTAGGTCAAAGGGCATGCACATTTTTAGTTTTAATGGATAATTAAGACTGCTTTACTAAATACTGTACCAATTTCCATTCCATCAACAGTAAATCAGTTTCCAGTTCTGCACGGTAAAGAGCATGGAAGTTGCCACTCCATCCTAACAACAAGTAAAAAGCTGAATAGACCGAAAAGTCAACAACTCTTCTTGGATCCGTAGAGAGAGAAGGATGCAGGGCAAATTGCCGCCCCCAAGACTGGACAGACAGAGATGAAAACAAGGAGTCACAGAGTGAGAGGAGAGACTCACGAGTGGAAACTTCTGTGGGAACCAGTGCCGGGGTAGGAAAACCTGGACTGTAACTGATGAACTGCTGTGGGTTGAGTGTGGGCAAGTCTGAGAGTTAAAAACTCCAGGGGGACCTGGTCACAGGGGTCTCCCACACTTTTGTGAGTTTTACCTCCAGGAGCTCAACCAGGTGCTCAGAGTAAATATTGGAGAAAAATCCCTTTGTACTTCTGGCAGCTGGAAGGCAAGAGGATTCATTTTGAAATAAGTCAGAGTGCTCTGTTCTTAACAAGGCTTGCCCCCAGGAGAAACTGGTTAACCAGAGCCTAACCTGCTGGAGTGTTATCAGAGTCTACTTGACCTGCAGAAGGGAAATACCCAACTCTAGCCAGCTCTAGCCATCCTGTCCCACCTACGGGGGGAAGAAAACTAAGAAGCATGTGTGAGGTTCACAGTCCAGAGGCACAAATTCACTAAAGACTGGGACCTGATCATAAATTATGGAACGCTTCCCCTCCCCCCAGCACCTCACCACATGACTAAAGGCCAGTTTGCAGAAGTTCCTTTTACATGGTACATCATGTTCAGCTATCAAGAAAAAGTTACAAGGCATACTGAAAGGCAAAAACACGGTTGGAAAAGACAGAGCAAGCATCAGAACCAGCCATGACAGGGATATTGGAATTACCAGACCAGGAATTTAAAACAACTACGATTCACATGCTAAGTGCTCAAATGGATAAAGCAGACAACAGGCAAGAACAGATGGGCAGTGTAGGCAGAGAGACAGAAATCCTAAGAAAGAACCAAAAAGAAATGCTAGAGGTAAAAAAAAAACTGTAACAGAAATGAAGAAGGCCTTTGATGGGCTTATTAGTAGATTGGACACAGGTGAGGAGAGAATTTCTGAGCTTGAGGATATAGCAAAGGAAACCTTAACAGAAACCACCAAAGCTGAAAAGCAAAGAGAACAAAGACTGAAAACGCAGAGCAGAACATGCAAGGACTGTGGGATGACAGACAAAAGGCACAACATACGCGTAATGGGAAAATCAGAAGGAGAAAGAGAGGAGGAACAGAAGAAATATTTGAAACAATAATGACTGAGATTTTCTCCAAATTAACTTCAGACACCAAACCACAGATCCAAGAAGCTCAGAGAACACCAAGCAGGATAAACACCAAAAAAACTACATCTAGGCATGTCATTTTCAAACTACAGAAAATCAAAAATAAAGAAAAAAATCCTGACAGAAGCCAGAGGGGGGGAAGAAAACACCTCACTTACAGAGGAACAAAGAACAGTGAACAGGAACATCAATTTCCCTACATCTTTGCCAGCACTAAAATATTACCATTTTTTCCATCCCTGACGGTCTTACAGGTAGAAAAAAATCTCATTGTAGCTTTAATTTCCCTTTATTTAATCAGGAGTGAGGCTACACATGTTTTCTTATGCTTATAGACCATTTATATTTTTCCATGAATTGCTCATTCATATGCTTTTTTTATTAGCTGTCTTTTAAAAAAATTGATTTATAGGGGCTCTCTATAAAAGCATGGATAGAACTTGTCATTTATTAAGTATTTACTTTGGGCACTTTAATCTCATTTAATCTTTGAAATAGCCTTATGAGAGAGATTCTACGTTATGCTTATATTACACTGTCTAGTTTGTTGTCTATTATTTACATTGCAAATACTTTACCCAGTTTATTTTTTAGCTCTCGGCTTTATTTATGGTCTCTTTTCCTGTACAGACATTTAAAATTTTTATGGAGTCTAATATTTAAAATTTTCCCCTTGTGGCTTCTTGGCTTTTAAATCTTGCTTAGAAAGGCCTTCCCTATTCCAAGATTACCTAAACATCTTTCTATACTTTTTTCCCTATTAATTTTATGTCTTTTGGGAATAAAAAATTTAGTCTTCTAATTCATTTACAATAAAATGTGTATATTGTGAAGTACTGTGTCCCTACTTTTCAAAAATATATTATAAATACAAGAAAGCCCTATTAAAACTATTACAGGGGTCACACTGTATTGTCCAAAGACTAATAAGCAGATATAATCAAAGAGGCAGACATGCCTGCTTATTGGATGCAGTTACGTAGTGAGGTCCTCTTTTTGCCAGACACTGCTCCAAGTGCAAGCAGTTTCAAAACATGTCCAAAAATTCTGATACTTCTCCCATTGAAAAGTGGGATTTCTTCCCCTTCCCTTGAATCTGGGCAGCTTGTCACTTGCTTTTAATGCAGCAGAAGTGACACTATGTGACTTTCGAGTCTGGGTCACAAAAGGCCATGCAGTTTCCACGTGGCTCCCTTGGGATGGTCATGCTGGGGGCAGCCAGGAGCCATGGAGGAGGTCCGACTGCCCTGAGATGACAGCTGGAAGACAGTGAGGGAGACAGTGCAGCTGAGCCCAAGGCAACCTCTGAGTACATCTGCATGAGAGACCCTGACACCAAACCTCTTAATCTCAAGTTTGTGTGCCCAATGCACAATAAGCCAATCACTGAGACAGCAGTGTTTGGAGGTGGAGAAAGGTTTATTGGAATTGGCCAAAGTGAGAAGGCGGGAGGATAGGTTCTCTCAAATCTGCCTTCACAAGAGAAGAAAGCAAGGGGTCTTTATAGAGCTAAGGGGCTTGCAAGGAGGAGTTTTGAAGAAACAGGGGAAACCCATGTTTCTTTCACTCCGGATAAGCCCCTGGGCAATCAGACTTCTGGGCCTCAAGGCAGCTGGGGGCTGGTTATCTGGTGGTCCTCACTTCCTTAAAGGCACGCTTTTTCTTCTGCAAAACAAGCTCATAAATCCTTGTGACCCTTGAGTTACTCCTCAGGTTAAACAAGAAAACAGCAAATTAACAAGAGTAGCTTCTTTTCATCTGTGTCTGTGTTGGGAACCAGGTCAAAGGGTAACCATGTTCTTACTGAATATTTACAGTAACCCTCAGGTACCCTGCTTCAACCCCAAGTGAGAAACGGCCTTTTCCAGCTTCTGACCCACAGAATCCGCAAGAACAATAGAGCGACTGTTGTTCTATGTCACCAAGTTTGTGGTGATGTGTCATGCAGGGATAAAAACTGGAATGGAAATTCGGCACCTGAAAACGGAGGTGGTCTGCGACAAAAACCTAAAACATGTGGCTTCAAGAGCAGGTGGAAAGACCCTGAGGAGACTTGGCAGAAGCCTGAGGGCCCAGAGGCGGCTGTTGGTGAGGGCACAAAGGAAAATAAAGGAAATATATGGGAAGATGCAGGGAAGGAGACTCTTTGTTATGTAACAGAGGAACGGTTCATAAAACTGTAGCCAGAGATAATGTGGAAAGTAGAAAATGTACCTAATGAGCGTGATGATCTAACTAAAAGGATTTCTGGGCAGAGGGTTGAAAGTGTTGGCTTCTCCCAGCTGTCTGAAATAAAATGAAAGAGGAGAGATTAAGGAATGAGCTATTCAGTTTTTGAGTGGAATCTGGAGAAAATATACACCCAGCCTATAACCCAATCTATAAACTTGCTAGATTCAAAAATACAACTGTTCCTCAACCCCAGCATCTCCAGAAGGCAAAGCATTTGCACATTAAGAAATGGCCTCAGTGTAGTGGTTCAAGTTCGGCGCGCTCTCCTCCGGCAGCCTGGGTTCACGGGTTCAGATCCCAGGCGCGGACATACACCACTCGTCAGCCATGCTGTGGTGGTGACTCACATACAAAGTAGAGGAAGGCTGACACAGACGTCAGCTCAGGCTTAATCTTCCTCAAGGCGGGGGGGGGGGGGGAGCAATGGCCTCAGGGCAAAAAGTCAAATCTGGGGTGGAGCTGTAAGACCGTTAGTCAGGGCCTCAGGAAGACCTAAGGTGGTGCCTCACTGACCATCCCAAATAGACAAAAGGCCTTCTAAGTTTCTGAAGGATGCGTCCTGTATATCCTCTCTCTAAACAACGTGGCTTCTAAGAACCCTTAGGTCATTGGGCCTCACAGGGAAGCCAAGGGAGAGAAAAGCTTACCTCGAAGACATTTGTGGCGGGGGCTTTTGTCTAAACCCATGACATTTTTGAAAGAATTACCTTGAAAGAGACAGAGCAGAACAAAACAAAAAGAAGCCTCTGGAACCCAGCCTTTCACAGGCAGGAAGCAGATGGAGGTTACTCAGGTGCAAACTCAGTTTTCTTTTAGAAGGATGACTTAAAGGTGGAACCAAGGGCCCCAAAGACAGAGGCAAGAGCCACGGAGAACAGCTCCTAAAGGGTACGCGTGAACTCAAGTCAAGGATCTGGCGACATGTTACTGGCTGGAGTTCAGAAGTGCTGTGGACCACTGACTGCTGTGTGCTCTCTGTTTCCCCCTTTTTGAATGGAGACATCTATAGTGGCTCTCCTACATCTGTCCACCACTTCACAATGGGTGTGTGGGGAGCAGACGATGTATCTGCTCAGTTCATGGATATTCATATCAACCTTGAGGGGCGTCATCCATACCTAGACTTGGTTTAGATGATGCGATCCTGGACTTCAAGCCTGCGCCTAATACATACACCAAAACATGACATGATTTTGGGGACAATCTTAGGGAGGGTAAATGTATTCTGCATGTGGGAGAATATAAATAATTTTTGGCCAGAAGATGGACTGTGGTAGTTTTCAACATGTCCTCAAATTTTTTAAGACTCCTTCCAATGAAAGATGGAATCTAGTTCCCCTCCCCTTGAATGTGGACAGGCTTGTGACTCACAACCAATCATTCACAACAAATGTGTCAATATGTGACTTCTGAGTCTAGGTGAGAAAAGGCCACACAGCTCCCACCCACTTCTCATAGAATGTTCTCTCCGTCAGAAGACCTCGAGACCCGCCATGCTGGTGAGGCCACGTGTAGGCATGCCGGATAAGAAACAAGCTGAGCTCCGGCCAAGGGCCAGCCATGTGAGTGAGCTACCTTGGGTGTCCACTCCAGGGAAGCCTTTGGTTGACTGCAGCCCCAGCTAAAATCTGACTGTGACCACATGAGGGACTCCCAGCAAGAACCCCCTCCAACTGTGCCCTTTCCAAATTCCTAACCCACAGGATCTGTGAGTGTTAATAAAATGGTTGTTGGTTTGTTACACAGCAATAGTTACTGGAACATAAGGATACAACCACAAACAAAGCAAAGTCCTGTCCTGTGGAACATAGAGTCTTAAGGCAACAGATAACACACAGATGGGAGGTCTACAGGAAATTAAATGAGACAGGGCCTGTAAGTGTGTAGCCTAGTGGCTGGCATGGAGTAAGCCATTCAATAAATAATAGGTACTACTATTATTACACACTTAAGCATGTTGTTTCCTCTGCCAGGACACCCTTCTTCTTCACTTCCTGGTGAACTGCTTGTCATTCAAGATTCAGGCTAAGAATTACCTCCTCCTAGAAACCTTGCTCCTCCCCTAATCTGAATTAGGTGCCCCTAACTCAATGATCCCCCTGCCATCTGAGCATCCTTCCATCTAGCACACTCTAAATTTGGTGTTCTTATCTGCTTTTTCCATTAGAGTGTAAGCACCTTAAGAACAGAATGTCTCTCAATTCTCTATAAAATGTGTGAAATAATAGAAAAATATATATATTGGTCCTCTGCCCCTGCTTCTGGCACAGAGCTCCTAAAACCCTTGGAATTTCCTGGTTAACAAGAGTATCTTTTGCTCTAATGAGGTGACTCTTGGTGGGCTCCTGGATGAGGGTTGATCACCAGAAAGACCAAGTCATGATTAGAATCTTGGAATTTTCAGCCCCACCCCCCATCCTCCAGAGAAGGGAGAGGAGCTGGAAATGGAGTTAATCCTTGATCATGCCTACACGATGAAGCCTCCATAACCATCCCGAAAGTACAGAGTTCAGAGAGCTTCTGGGTTGGTGAACACGTGGAGGTGCTGGGAGGGTGGCGCGCCTGGAGAGAGCACGAAAGCTCTGCGCCTCTTCCCACAAACCTTGCCCTATGCATCTCTTCCATCCAGGAGTTCATCTGCATCCTTTATCACATCCTTTTACAATAAACTGCTAAACAGTAAGTAAACTGTTTTCCTGAGTTCTGTGAATTCAAATTAATCGAACCCGAGGAGGGGGGCATGGGAACCTCCAATTTATAGCCAGTGGGTCAGAAGCACACGGGACAACTTGAACTTGCAATTGGCATCTGAAGTTGGGGGGGAGGGCAGTGTTGTAGGACTGAATACTTAATCTGTGGATCCGACACTATTTCCAGGCAGATAGCGTCAGAATCTTATTAAATTGTAGCAAGTCAATCCTACAGCTAGTGTCGCAGAATTGCTTGGTGTGAAAATGCCCCCACATCTGGTGTCAGAAGTGCCGTGTGTGTGGTAGCAGTGTGAGAGTAGAGGAGAAACACAGGAGGAGACCTGGGTTTTTCCCACTCAGATGTGTAGCAAACAGTCGTGCTCACCAATATTTCTGAATCTCCTCTCCTGCGGGCACTTGAAAGTATGGGGCATACACTTCATGGCCCCCTTGATGTCAGGCACGGGCGGCAGTGTGCTCAGCAATGGAGGATGAGTAGAAGGCACAGGTGTCCCTCCCAGAGGAAAGCATCTGAGAGCCCTTACACTTTCCTCTGTGCTGACTTCCCTCACTTTCCTTCCAGCTGAGCCCTACAGCCTTGACAAGATGACGGCATCAGGAGGTGACAGAGCCTCCTTCAGCACAGGCAGAGTCCCCTACACGCATGCAGTGTAGGTGGGAGACAAACTTTTGCTGACTCATGCAACAGAACTGTGGGGTTGTTTTTTTACCACATCATAACTCAGAGTATCCTAACCCATACAAAGTGCTGGTCTTATCATCCAATACCTAGGTCATAAAGAGACTCCTCTTTCTGTCGGTTATTCATGTATTAAAATCATAAACTTTCAAATTCAGAATGGATAATTCATTCCTCTGGGAAGTCAAAATAGGAAAGGTACGTTCAACAAGGAGAAAACTGTTTAAGAGACAGGCGCTTAGCTACAGATTCATAGTTCCCTGTTCCTAATGCTAAAATAGAAAGTCGTGCTCGTTTTCGGAGACACATTAAGACCCCGCCAAACGGTACCCTAGAGGTCTACAAATAGTAAGGCATTCCCACCCCCAAAATGAGCAGTTTATATTCATCAAATCTGAGTAGAATCCAATCTGCACTATTGTGGTGTTTATATTTAAAATCATCTGGTGGCCCATAAATATCTGACTAGCAATCGGACTTAAACAAATATATCACAGCCAGATCCTGGAGCTCGAAATATGCCATGGGTAGTATGGTTTTGTGCTTGCTCTGCTTTGGGAGTCTGAGTATTTCAGGCTCTCCTCCCTCCATGCTCCCATGGCTGGCACCCTGGAAAGCAGCAAACTTGCTGTGCTGTGATTACGTGATTTATGTACGCATTTGTGTCGGGGTGTGGGGGATACAGAAGAAAGCTATTCATCCTTGTATCCCTAAGCTCTCTAATGCTTCAGTGCCTGACACTAGTAGATTTCTATAACAAATGTTTGTTGAATGAATGAGTGAATGATTCTGGCTCTTGAGGGGGCTCCAATCACATACTGCCAGGTGGTAAAACAGCTCTGAAAGCTACAACTCTCTCTACCTGGGTGGTGAAGCCTATTGCAGCCTAGTATCATGTATTTATACCTGCTCAGCACTGTGCTGCGTGCAGGGAGGGTCGCAGTAACTGAAGTCATTGAGGACATGCCCTTAGGTTTGCAACCCAGGGAATCATTCCTCGCCTGCCTCAATCCTTTAACTGCTGCTGGTTATGGCTTTTCTAGAAATCACTCGACCTCAGAGCTTTTCTGTCCAATACACCCAGTGTAAAATATCTCCAAATTTCCAAGAAGCTTCCATCCAGAGGGATATAGACCAAGAGGTTAGGAATGGTATGGATGCCTATCCAACTGGATGGAAATATATCCACCAATGAAGAATCCAGGAATTTTTGTCCTGAGTGTGACCTCATTTTTTTCTAAAACAGACAAATTAAATTCATGGAAGCTGGAGTGAATAGAGAGACATAAAAAATAAAAACAGCAGACTATCTCACCCAAAATTCCTTAAATATGTTCATAGCACCTATCCTGTAACTTACAGGAGACCTGCACAATGAAGTGTTCTGTTAAGTTACATTGTTGGAGTTAATTGATAGTACACACTAACCTCTCATTCAAACTGTATTATTAAAATTATACTATCTTATTTTGGTAAAATGGAGAAACTGCAATCATTTTTGTTAACTCTAGTTCACCAAGGCATTTTTTTTTCTTTCTCTCCCTCTCTCATCTGAACTTTAAAAACAAACTGACAGGGACCTACACTGCTGATGGGAGTGCAAACTAGTGCAGCCACTATGGAAAACAATACAGAGATTCCTCAAAAAATCAAGGATAGAACTACCATACGATCCAGCTATTCCACTGCTGGGTATTTATCCAAAGAACGTGAAAACACCAATGCGTAAAGATACATGCACCCCTCTGTTCATTGCAGTGTTATTCACAATAGCCAAGACTTGGAAGCAACCTAAGTGCCCATCAAGGGACGAATGGATAAAGAAGATGTGGTATATATACACAATGGAATACTACTCAGCCATAAGAAACAATGAAATCCAGCCATTTGTGACAACATGGATGGACATTGAGGGTATTATGCAAAGTGAAATAAATCAGAGGGATAAGGTCAAATACCGTACGATCTCACTCATTAAATAGTAGTAATAACAACAACAAACAAACACATAGAGACAGAGAATGGGTTGGTGGTTACCAGAGGGGAAGAGGGGAGGGAGGAGGGCAAAAGGGATAATTAGGCACGTGTGTGGTGATGGATTGTAATTAGTATTTGGGTGGTGAACATGAGAACTTGATGTAATCCATGCAGAAATAGAAGTATAATGATGTACACCTGAAATTTATACAATGTTATAAGCCAGTGTTACCGCAATAAACAAAAAATAAAATCAAAAAAAAAAAAGTGGCAATAAATTAACCATCCCCTCCTCCAAACTCCCAGACACATGTCATCATTATATAATGATGAGAAGCAGAACTCCCCAACCCTGGAATGAGGAAGAGCTACTTTTCCATTTCCCAGAAGCCTCCAGGAGACGAGAATTTGGGAATGGGAGCTGACGGGGTACACCTTCACACTCACTAGGGTAACAATAATCGAAAAAGGTAACAACAAGGTTGGTGAGGATGTGGAGAAATCAGAACCCTCGTATCCTGCTGGTGGGAATGGAAAATGGTGCAGTCACTGTGGAGAACAGTCTGGCAGTTCCTCAAAATGCTAAACATAGAGTTACCACAGGACCTAGCAATTTCACTCCTAGGTATCTACCCAAGAGAAATGAACACACACATCCACAAAGAAACTTGTACGTGAATGTCCATCCATAGCAGCATTATTCATAACAGACCAAAAGTGGAAACCACTCAAATGTCCATCAACTGATAAATGAATAAAGAAAATGTGGTGTGTATATATATATACACACAATGGAATATTATTCACCAATTAAAAAAATGAAGTGCTGACACATGCTACAACATGGATGAACCTTGACTTTAGGCTAAATGAAAGAAGCCAGTCACAAAGGACCACACAGTGTATGACTCCATTTATATAAAATGTCCAGAATAGGCAAATATATAGAGAGAAAATAGATTAGTGGTTGTCAGGGGCTGGGAGGATGAGAAGGGTTGGGAGTGATGGCTAAGGAATGCGGGGTTTCTTTTTGGAGTGATGAAAATGTTCTAAAACTGATTGTGGTGATAATTGCCTAACTCTGTGAATGACTAACTGTATACATTAAATGGGTGGATTGTAGGGTATGTGCATTATACTCAACAAAACTGTTAAAAAAATTGACAGGTGAAATTCCTATCCCCGGGGGTGGCAAATGATGTTAAGGCCCCAGGAGATCAAGAGTTGGCTATGGCTGCCTAGTGAAAATCTGTGCTCAAGAAGACTCTTCTTGGAAATCCATCGAAGAAAAACTGACTCAGACTCTCAGGGCTTGAGGTCGTTTACTGAATCACTGAACTTTAGCCATAGAAATCACACAGCCCTTTTATAGAGATCTCTTGGTCTTTAAGAACTGAAGTCCACTTCCTGCTTCCCCAAGAATTCATATGAAAGATCCACAACAAAGAGCCTCTCAATTTCGCTACCCCAGGAAGGACAGATACTTTCGTCTGTGTCTAGAAAGAATCTCTGCCATATTCAAGCCCCAAGTGTAATCTAATAAACTCCTTCTCGCCATGGAAATGTCAAATATTTAATA
Source organism: Diceros bicornis minor (assembly GCF_020826845.1). Classification (NCBI taxonomy): domain Eukaryota; kingdom Metazoa; phylum Chordata; class Mammalia; order Perissodactyla; family Rhinocerotidae; genus Diceros; species Diceros bicornis. The sequence goes on from NW_026691157.1 coordinate 373,675, forward strand.
AGAACATCCAGCAAATCTCTTTGAAGTGTCCAAGGATTCAACAGACAGGACTTGATGGAATGAACAAAGGAACATAGCCATGTAAACATTTTACGGATGTTCCAGGAGAAAACAAGAAAGGCAGGGACTCCAGCTGCTCACAAAATCCATCCCCTCTTTCTCCCTGGGCTCACAGCTGGACTATATCTCCCAGCTCCTTGCAGTCAGGGATGGCCGTGTGACTGAGTCCTAGTCGGTGGGATGGGAGTAGAGGTGATGCCTACCACTTCCTGCTGGCCCAGAGACCCTCTTGGGTGTGGTCCTCCATGCTCTTCCTTCCTCGGGCTGACTGGACACAGGTGTAGGATGAGACACTAGAGGGACGGCAGAGCCACGTGATGTGAGAAACCTAGCCTCTGATTGACAGAAGAAAGGCAGGTCCCCTTGCCATCCATCTGAGCACCTGTCCAAGACTGTCATATGGATAAGAAGGAAACTTCCATTGGATTCAGCAATCACACGTTGGGTGATTTTGCTATTTGTTATAGCAGCTTAGCCTATCATAACTAATACATTAATTTTAAGAGCAACATCAAAAGAGCTCAATTTATGGTATGTGAATCCCAAGACACAATTTTAGACTTCATAGCATTCCACCAGCGAGATCATATAGCGCCTCCCCACAAGAACCATTAGTAATTTGATATAATTACGTTATACTTTTTCCCCCTTGATTTCCAATTTCCTGCACTGAAAATGGTGAGATTATAGGTGATTTTAATCCTCATTGTATTTTCATGCATTTTCTAAATTGTTTACAATAATCACAACACCTCTGCAACTAAAACCTTATTAAAATACAACAGAGCTCAAGAACAGACAAACAGATCAATGAAATAGAACAGACAGACCAGTGCCAACCACGGTATACAGGACCCTGAGACATGATAATGATTACATCACCAAGAGTAGCAAAAAATGAACTTATTTTAATAAAAGTATCAGAAAAATTGACTTCTTATATGGAAAAAAATAAAATTAGTTTGCAACTTCCCACAAATTACAAAAACAAATTCCAAACGAGTTCAAGACCCAAACTTGGAAAACAAAATCTTAAAACTGAAGGCAGGGCTTTTTGGCAGTTTCATTAACATCTCCCCAGTGTCTAGAACAGCGTCTGGCATATGGCAAATGCACGAGTAAATGTCTGTTGAATGAATAACCAAAAGAGTAAGACAATAACTCCATAACATCAGTGAAGGAAAGAATTCCTTAAACAAGGACCCAAAAGCACAAACCACAGGTAAGAGATGATAACTTGACTACATCCAAGTTAACTATTTTGTGGCAAAGGGATTACAAACAAAATTTTAAAACTACAGAACAAGGGAAGATATTTATAAAACACATGATAAAGTATTATTAATAGCCAGAACATACAAAAAGTTCTTTTTCGCTTCACATTTTATCTCCAGCTTAGTAGAGAGAGAGAACATAACATCTCGGTCAGGATGCAGACATTAGCTAGAGTCTGACCACCTGGTTTTGAATTTCTGGCTCCACTACTTTCCAGCTGTGTGACTTGGAGTATGTTACTTAACCTCTCTGTGCTTCAGTTTCCATAGCTGTAAAGGATGAAGTTCTCAATAAAGAGTATTACAACAACTGTGAGGATAAAATGAGCGAATACATACGAGAACTTAGTATAATAGTTGGCACATAGAAATCACTCAGTCAATGTTAGCTATTATTATGACAGTCCTGCCTTACTTTTTTTCGTATAACTTATTGCTAGCTAAAATTGTATTATTTATTTGTTTGTCTTCCTCTAACTAGAACATAAGATCCTTAAAACAGTGTTTTCCTTTGTATTCTTAGCACCTAAAACATATAAAAGGTCCTCAATAAATATTTTTTGGAGGAATGAGAAATCAATAAAAAAAATCACTAAGAAAAAGACAAAAAACTGACAGAAGGACGGGCTGAGGATATGAATTAGCGCGTCACAACAGAGGAAACCCTAACAGCCAAAAAAGTTAGGAAAAGACGCTGTACCTCACCAGCAGCAAGGAAAATTAAAATAAAACCACCTAAGATTCGACTTTTTATCCACTGATCTGCCAAACACTTTCAAGTCTGATAATATTGGAAGAATGTGAGGAATGCTCATATACTGCTGGTGACATGTAAACTGATACAACCACTCTGGAGAACAATGTGGCACTGCCGCCGCCGCCACCATCACAGCAGCTAACACTTCAGCGTGCTTACTGTAAGTCGGGCACTGTCTAGGCACCTTACAGATTTCAACCTGGGGCACTGTCTCAACAACTTTGTGAGGTAAGTCCTATTACTACTGCTATTCCCATTTTAGCCACTCAGCAGAGGAAACTGAAATATAAGGAGGTTGAGTACCTTGCTGAAAGTCACATGGCTAATAATGCAGAGCCAGGACCCGAATCCAGCCACTCTGGCTCCAGAATCCACGTAATGACTACGCTGTATTGCCTCTCGCTTATGCGTTTCCACTGGCTGAACATCTTTTTAGATACTTATTGGCAATATTTAGGTCTTCATTCTATTCACGATCTTTGAATATTTTTTATTAGCCTATTTGTGTTTTAATGATTGTAACAGATCTTTGGTACTGTGTGTGTGTGTGTGTGTGTGTGTGTGTGTGTGTTCTGTTTGAGATACCAAATCACTTCCCTAGAAGGAATGGCACTACAAGGGAGAAATAAATGAGGAGGTTTTGGTGCAGTTTATGGAAAACAGTAAAGGTGACCCAAAGGTGCATGGCAGTGCCCTGCTGACGGAAGAGAATTCACACCCAAAGCTATGGGAAGTCAGCCAAGGCAGAGTCAGATTCTCCGGATGTACTGGCCACAAGTCCATCCTCAGGCTGGACCCGGGGCACCCATCTTACATGAGCGCATCACGTAGCCACTCAGCTCAGCAATGGATTTCACCTGCAGTTCAAGTTCTTGAAGAAGTCACATGAGTGAGTCTGGTTTTGTCAGCGGCTCATCTATCCTTTCTTCATCCTTTTTCTCCCCAAGTGTAATGCACAATCCAGAGCCAACCTTCCAGCTGTCATCATCTGGCTTCCTCCTGACCTGATCGAAAGTAAGATTTCAGTGGCTTCATGGGTTTGGTAGCGGCATCCCTTTCTCAGCACGCTCCTTCTCCTCTTGGGACTGACGTAGAAAATACCAGAGGTTCTTCAAAGCCACACCACCTCCGGCCAAAGCAGTAAGTCACGGACAAGCCCTTGGAAGGCTCAGAGTCAAAGCTGCCCCCAAAGATTATGGCCAGTGAGGGGCAGAGATCATTACAAACGGCAGCCAAGGGGGCAGGTGGCTGCAGCTACTGAGGCTGAAGCGCTGGGTAGAGGTCACGGTGGGACCAGCCAACAATTTCAATATTTACATGGGTGTTGGCAGCAGAGAGCGGCTGGCTCTGGGCAGTGGCTTCAATCAGCCCGGGATTCAATCCAGGCCTCGCTGGAGTAGAAGAACGTGGATGATGCCCTTTGCCAGCTTCTGGTCTACAGTTTGTTAACCAATCCTCCTTTTTCAGTTATTGGGTTGTTTCCAAGCTTTCAGTCCTTTCAACTCTTGCCATAATCTAAATGTGGGAAAATGTATCCTACCTCATTAGCCTTCTCTTTCCACAATTATTTCATTATTACCAATTTTCACGCCTACTTCCCATAAAACCCAATTCTGATAAGAGTTAATATTAAATTTTAATAAAACTTGATCAATACTCATTGGCCAGAAACTAGTCTAGTGTGAATTTTAGTTTGTGAAGTAAGACCTGTCATTGCAGATAGCCCAAGATCAGAATAAAAGAGGAAATATTTAAAAGGCAAAACAAAATTTGTTAATATATCTTCAAGATCATTACATATAATTGAAAGACTAAATGTAAATTGTTCAGCTATTCAACAAACACATTTCCTAAAGGCTTAATTCTTTGCCTCTTAGGTAAAATTGTTCTGAAAGACGAAATGATGCACAAGAAGAAAAATTAAATTTTTAAAAAAGGCTTGAGAGAGTTGGCAGAGTATATCCTTTAAGATACTCCAAATCAGTGAAAAATTACCCTATTTCCTACAGCCTTTTGTCACCCATGCTCACAAATGTTTTCCTGATAAAATAAGAGACATACAGTAGCTCCTACTCATATGTTTTTTCTCATTTCTAGGTCTTTCAGAGTTTACTAAAGGCAGATAGTTAACAAGTCAAAAACAAATCATTTTTCTGGCTGAGATTCATTTCAATATTGTATTAGCAATTCAGTATTGGATTTATCATTGTATTTAATCATATTAATATGTGTCAGTAAAGTTAACAATTTGATGTACTTTTCAAATTATATTCCTATTTCTGAATTCCCTTGCATATCAAATTTTCCGTTTTCACTTCTCTTTTCTATATCCCGATGCTGATCATGGACCTAGTCAATTCTTTCATTAAAGGAATGTTCCATATTTAGATGAAATCCTTGTAGTTACAGCACGTGGCAAAATATGCTCTTCTCACCCAGAAAAATCTGGTGAAGAAGTAAGGGCTGAGATCTCATGGTGTGGAAGGAAATCTGCCATCTCAGGCAGTTACATCTGGGAGGAGGGGCAATGAGGCTACAACAGCAATAAGGTAATCAAGCATCAATTCCTAGTCAGGACAGAGCTGTGGCGGACGCGGGTTAAGAGACTCCGGGAGACTGATGGCTCAGAAGGAGTAGAAAAAAGAATAGAGAAAACGTGACAGCTCGATCCAAGGGAGAAGGGCTGAGAGATGAGTCTGTGACATGTGACCAAGAGCAAAGGCCAGAAGCGAGACAGACAGAAAACAGGATTGCAATGGACGTAGTCAAGGGTCAGGGGCCAAGGTGAGGCTGTGCAGGGGCACCTGTCACCGGGAATCACCAAGGTGAACTGGACTTCTCACACAGAAGGATACGAGCTCCCAAATCCAGAAGGGAGCTAAAGGTCATGGTCCACTTTGGGGTGCTAGAGGAAAGAGACAAGGACATTTTTTTAAAAGCTCAGAAACACCCTAGAGCTCAGAGAAATTGTCTAAAAGGAAAGGAACAAGTGGTGGTGCCGAGAAAGAACGGCTTCAATCTGGGACAAGCCAGGAGAGGAGGCAGGACTGGGGTCTCTTTTTTTTGCCAAAATTTCTCTTTTCCCCTTACCCTTGGGCTGTGATAGCAGAAAGTTAATGCGAGGAGCCCACTGGGGCCTGATGGGCGCCTAGGGCACAAGGTCTATGGTCCCACTATCCCTGAGGGTAGGGACCGGGCCCAGGATAAGGTGTATACTTGCTAAATCATAAGGCTTGGAGAGCCAAACTCTTCAATTTCCCGATGAAGATACTCACATCCAGAGAAGTGAACTGACTATTCCAAAATCAAACTGAGAGTCAGTGTCAGAAGTTTCTTGACTCCTGGTTTAATACCCATTTCGACACACCACACTGCCTCCCTAAAACTGGTTAGCTAAGAAAGATTTTAAAATATTCATTAAAAAATATTCTGGAGAAGTAATATATATACAAGGATATTAATTTCAGCACAAAACATTGGAAACAGCCTTAGGATCCATTAACAGGCACAGATTAAATGAATAGCAGCACATCCATTCAACGACATGACATACAGCCTTTAACAAACGAGGTTGGTCCACGTGTTCTGATACATATAATGATTTCCAAAATACACTGTAAAGTGAAAAATGCAGGTACAGCAATGGTGTGGCATGCTACCGTGTGCACTGAATGCATGTGCAGGCACATGCATGCCCGTGTACGCGCACACTTATCCTTGTATACGTCTGGAACACCAGCAGAAGGACACGGCAAGAACTAGCAACAGTAGCTGCTTATGGGAAGCGAAACTCAGTGCTGGAGAATGAGACTTGTCACTGGATGCCCTCTGGTGCCTTTTGAATTTTGTACCGTATGCTCCTACTACCTACTTGAAAAATAATAATTAAAAAAATACTGCTGTCTACAAAGACAAAGCTAACATACAGGTGTTATATTAGTCAGCGTACAGGTCAAACTGTGTGGGGTAGAGGCTCAATAACAGCAGCATCGAAACACAGGAGCTCACTTCTTTCCCTCCAGCTGTCAGCTCCCCGCGTGGGAGTTCTGCTGGAAAAAGACAGGCCAGCCTCCCTCTGCCTTGTTCTCGGCCATCCCTAGGGTGTCTGCTGGCTTTACCTGGTCCCAGGTGACTTCCCCTGACATGCACATCCCGGCAGTGGGAGGGAAGAGAAAGACACTCAAGTGCCAAGAAAAAACGGTGTTGCTTTGGAAGGAGGGGTCCAACAATAGGGCGCTAAATAGATGATGGTGCCATACACGGAGCCGCACACTGGACTAGCCAGCCATCTCACAGGACTCGGGAAGGCTGTGCAATGCCCCGGAAGGTCTTCCTGGTATATCAAATGACAAACAGGAATTTCCAGGACAATAGAAGTAGTATATTTGCATTTTTATAAATATATATGAATAGAAAAAGGTATATATGAATATACCAAGGCATTGTCTTTTTGCTTGATGATACATTCTAATGTTCTATATTAAAAAAAAATGATGTGCTTTTGCAAAAAGAACTTATTTTTTTATTTTTGATTTATTTTTCTCTTTTGGGGGGAGGGGAAGAGGAGGCAAGACAGAGAAGAACAATAATTTTTTTAAAAACTTCATTTGGAAAAACAAAAAGAACGCTGCTTCCACTAGTTCCTTCTTTGGTTTCTTTAAAATGTTAATAAATACCCAAAGGGTAGTGAAGAACAAGTATCCTTCCACTCCAAAAAAAAAAAAAAAAACACAAATGAAGAAACTATGGGAAATTATCCTATTAACTGAGTCGTCATCTTTCTCTGGGAAAGTGCTATATGAACTTGAACACTGAGAGAACAAGCCGTGGGAATAAAGGAGCCCATATTTCGCGCGCGCGCGCGCGTATATGTGTGTGTGTGTGTTTCAGCCAGTAACAGAAGCACCAACGTACTAACAAAACAGAAACTGTAAAGTTAAAATCCCAACTCAGTTTGAGACCCCCAGCGAGTGACTGTGTGCTGAGTTTTCTCCTGTGGCTGGGAGAAAGCACTTCTGGCCTCAAGCGCTAAATAGGTGGGCTGTCGAGCTGGGTACCAGCATGCTAAGTGGATTCCTCCAGCAGCACTCTCATCCAGAGATGCACAATACCAGATTCCTGCACCCATTCTGGGAAACTGACTCTGCGGACGCCTGAACCATGGCAGTGCTCGGGGGCTGGGGGGCACCAGGGAAAGGATGCTGATATGTATGAGGCTACAGTGGGGCAGCTATAGAACTTGAACCAGAAAGGAGATGAGACAGCCATGAAAGAAATGTAAAAGAAAAAAATCTTATTGCAAATTATATTGATGCTATCATTAGAAGTCCTTTAAGAAACCTAAAGAGAAACTCAAAAGGGTTCTCTATAATCAAATTGCAATATTTTTTTAAACAAGGGAATATATGGATTTATTTACTTTTTTTTATGTATATCAAAGAATAGGATGATTAAGCAAGGAAGAGTCAGAGACTGGGGAAAACATATTTCTTAAAAAATATGGCCATTCTATTATTTCAGGGCTGCTGAGCCTAACAGAATACCAGGCCTCCTCTGAATTTCATAGTACGTAGCAAGTCAATTTTGGGTCATCCCATCCATTTTAAATGTATGAAAGAACCATATAAGACATACAAGGGGGACAGAAGGAAAAATATTTTGGAATATATAAATGTTTATTAATATCAGCAGCAATATCAAACTTAAAATTTCTTAAATATGTAAATGCCAATTCCCACTGTATTTCTTTTTTTTTAAATTGAGATATAATTGACATATAACATTATATCAGTTTCAGGTATACAACATAATTATTTGATATATGTATATACTGCTAAATGATCACCACAATAAGTCTAGTTAACATCCATCACCACACAGTTACAAATTTTTTTTCCTGTGATGAGAACGTCTAAAATCTATTCTCTTAGCAACTTTCAAATACGCAACACAATATTATTAACTATAGTCACCATGCTGTACAGTACATCCCCAGGACTTATTTATTTTATAACTGATTTATTTACTTTTAAATTCATTGACATTTAGTGTTCCCATTACACTGGTGAATTTTGGCTGCAGAGGCACTCGAGTTGGTAATGTATGACATACGGGGAGATAAGCTTGAAACATTACCAAACTAATTACTCTTTATTTATTTATGGTCCATGAGACCACGCAGATTAGTGCAAAGGTAAGAGTTTAGAGTCAGAGAGCGAAAGGCCCAAGACCTAAGTCTGTATCTGAGATGCAGCCCCGGCAAGTTATTTCAACTTGGATAAGCCTCAGTCTCCTTCAAAAAATTAGCTATTATTTTACAGAACTGAGAGCCCAGAAATAAACCCACACATCTATCGACAGCTAGTTTTTGACAATGGAGGCAAGAACATACAACACAGAAAGGAAAGGGTGTCCAATAAATGATGTTGGGAAAACTGGACAGCCACAAGCAAAAGAATGAAAGTAGACTATTATCTTATTCCATACCCCAAAATTAACTCAAAATAGATTAAAGACTTGAATGTAAGACCTGAAACCATAAAACGCCTAGAAGAAAACATAGGCAGTACACTCTTTGACATCTGTCTTAGCAGTATCTTTTTGAATACCATGTCTGCTCAAGCAAGGGAAACAAAAGAAAAAATAAACAAATGGGACTACATCAGACTAAAAAGCTTCCGCACAGCAAAGGAAACCATCATGAACAGACAACCTACCAAGTGGGAGAAGATATTGGCAGATCATACATCCAATAAGGAGTTAATATTCAAAATATACAAGGGACTCATACAACTCAACAACAAAAAAACAAACAACCCGATTAAAAAATGGGCAGAGGATATGAACAGACATTTTTCCAAAGAAGATATACAGATGGCCAACAGGCACATGAAAAGAAGTTCAACAACACTAATTATTAGGGAAATGCAAATCAAAACCACAATGAGATATCACCTAATGCCCATCAAAATGGCTATTATTAAAAAGATGACAAGAAATAACAAGAGTTGGAGACGATGTGGAGAAAAGGGAACCCTCACACACTGCTGATGGAGTGCAAACTGGTGCAGATACTATGGAAAACAGTATGGAGATTCCTCAAAAAAATAAAAATAGACCTATCATATGATCCAGCTATTCCACTTCTGGGTATTTATCCAAAGAAGAGGAAAACACTAATTCGAAAAGATATTTGCACCCCTATGTTCATTGCTGCATTATTCACAATAGCAAAGCCTTGGAAACAACCTAAGGGCCCATCAACAGATGAACGGATAAAGAAGATGTGGTACATACATACAATGGAATACTACTCAGCCATAAAAAAGATGAAATCTTGCCATTTGGGACAACGTGGTTGGACCTTGAGGGTATTATGCCAAGTGAAATAAGTCAGACAGAGAAAGCCAAATGCCGCATGATTTCACTCCTATGTGGAAGATAAAACACCAACAACAAACACACAGATACAGAGAACAGACTGGTGGTTACCAGAGTGGAAGGGGTTGGGGGACGGCAAAAGGCGTACATGGGCACATGTATACGGTGGGATGGCAGCTAGACTTTTGGTGGTGAACACGATGTAGTCTATACAGAAGTTGAAATACAATGATGTACACCTGAAATTTATATAATGTTATAAACCAATGTGACCTCAATAAAAAATAAATTAAAAACAAAATAATAAATAAATAAACCTGAATAAGCCTCAGTCTCCTTCAGAAAATTAACTATTATTTTACCATGTTGGGTCCTATACAGCATAGAACACAACTAAGAATTCTACAACCCAAATCCTTTCAATGAGAATTGGGAAAAAAAAAAAACATCTTTCACATATTCCTAATGCACATAGGGGAAAATTTTTTAAATTAGAAGTTAATTTGTCAATGGAGATTAAGAACCACTAGCATCCTGGTGGCCCAGGTTCGGATCCCGGGTGCGCACCGACGCACTGCTTCTCCGGCCATGCTGAGGCCGCGTCCCACATACAGCAACTAGAAGGATGTGCAACTATGACATACAACTATCTACTGGGGCTTTGGGGGGAAAATAAATAAATAAATAAAATTAAAAAAAAAAAACACTGGAATCCATTCAACAAATCTTTATTAAGCTACCAACTGTGCAATGTACCAGATATTGCAAGGATTGGAGGCTGCAAATGTGGTCTCTGCTCTCACAGTCTACCTGTGAGGAAACAGGTAGGCACACGTCCATCTTCTGCAGGCGTGTTTGGAGATGCCAGCCTTGTTCACTATCTTTCTCTGAAAACTATTTTGATCACAGACCTCAGTAAAGGTGTGACCCTAAGTGGCCATGTTGTACCCCACGACAATCCCCTCTTTCCACCTCCCCACCTTCTGCCCCAGCTGACTGGACCCAAGCCTTGCTGGCCAGAAACCAGCAGACGGTGAGATCCTGTCTGGAAAATCCAAACTAAGAAACAGAAACTAAGAAACTGACAGAAGGCGGGAGCAAGGGAGGGAAGGCTAGAGAGACAGACAGACCTTATGCTTCTCACCTTCTGGTCCCCAATGCTAATAAAGCTCATTCACACTTTATTTTGTGATAACCTACTGTATGTTTAAAATAAAACCCTCCTTTATTGGAACCAGTTTGTAGAAGATGTTACACACGCACATTAAACAACAGACACAAAGAACTCTGTTACCTACTTACCAGCCACGTGACCCTGGACAAGCCACTTATCTCTATGAGCCACAGCTTCCTTCGCAGTAAACAAAGGTCTGCCTGAGAAGACAACTGGGGAGATGGGGGGGCGGGGTGACTGGTGGAAAGGTGCCAGGTGAAGGATACGTTCAGTAAGGGCTACGGGCCTTTGACCGGGGTTATCACCCTGGGTTATAATGACCACGGGAGGCCTCATGAAAGAAAAGGCCCTCGGAGCTGGACCTTGAATTTGGAGAAGAGGTGGAGGTGGGCCGATGAAGAGACCACTCTCAGAGGGAGAAAGGACTCCCAAGAACGTTGCAGGCAGCTGAGGCCTACGGAGGGCACGGACTGTAATAAATCCTTTTAGTGACCAGTGATGTCTGACATTGAATCTGAAGTTGTTTTCTGCCCTATGCGATGATCAAAGAGATGAAAGACAGCTAACTGTATTCCACCCAGGGCCAAATGTCTAAGGAGAAATGCTAAAGGACCCAACGTGTTAGGAAATAGTGATGGGGGAGCTGGTGGCAGGACCACGAAAACCTCAGCTCCCAAGACACCCCATCAATACGTATGAGCTTGGGCCACTGTGTTTAGATATTGAAGAGAGTGATCCCAGGAGGTCAAGGATGTGGAAACCCTTGGGTTATAGAAAGATGGGAAGAAAATCCTACAAGCTGCTAGACTACAAACAAGTCAAAACAAAGAAAAAGAAGACGGTTACCTATAAAAGAAAGAGAAGCAGATTGGCAGAGAAACAACATCTGTACCACTAAATGCTAGAAGAAATAAAACAGTGTTTATGGAGTTTGAAGGAAAATAACTGTTATCAGAGAATTACACGCACACCCAGACTATGGTTTATGCATGAGGCCAAAAGAAAGGCAGCTTCAGACATAAAAAAATTCAGAAAAAATATCATCTGCATGCGCTAATAAAAATATTAAATGAGGGGCTGGCCCAGTGGCATTGTGGTTGAGTGCGGTGCACTCCGCTTCAGCAGCCTGGGGTTCATAGGTATGGACCCCGGGCACAGACCTACACCACTCATCAAGCCATGCTGTGGTGGCATCCCACATACAAAATAGAGGAAAACTGGCACAGATGTTAGCTCAGGGCCAATCTTCCTCACCAGGAAAAAAAAAAATTAAATGAGAAAGTACCCAAAGAAGAAAAGCAGAGGGTGTAATTTATACGGAATAGTGGTAATCAATAAAAACAGTAAAGTGTCAGAAAAGTAAAGTCTAAGACGTTTTTGATACTATGGATGTCAATATAATGTAATAGTTAAGAAAAAAAAGTTTTAACAAGGGCAAAAATAAAGAAGCCACATGGAATTAAAATTCCAGATTATTTCAACAAAACCTATGAAATGTAAAGGAAGGAGAAGTCAAAACATCCAACACATTTTGTCTTGTTTGGTAGTAGAATATTTTGGACAATGGTTAATTTTTGACATTGATAGAGAAATACAGAGAAAAGTACCCTTGTTCAAAATTTTTAAATAGTTCCCAGAAGAAGAAAAGAAGGATACAGAGCCTCCAAACTACTAAAGAAAAAAAAAGGAAAAATGAAAACTTGACATATTCTGCAAATCACAAGGACAGAATAAGGAAATACTTTGAGTACCACGAAAGCTTATAAAATTCAAAGGCAGGATATGATCTGTGCTGTCCAATATAATAGCCACTACCCACCCTGGGCTACTTAAATTTAAATTAATTAAAATTAAACAGGGCCAGCCCGGTGGCTTAGCGGTTAAGTGCGCGCGCTCCGCTACAGGCGGCCCAGGTTGGGATCCCAGGCGCGCACTGACGCACTGCTTCTCTGGCCATGCTGAGGCCGCATCCCACATACAGCAACTAGCAGGATGTGCAACTATGACATACAACTATCTATTGGGGCTTTGGGGAAAAAAAAAAGGAGGTGGATTGGCAATAGATGTTAGCTCAGAGACGGTCTTCCTCAGCAAAAAGAGGAGGATTAGCACGGATGTTAGCTCAGGGCTGATCTCCCTCACAAAAAAAATAAATAAATAAAAATTAAATTAAATTTAATTTAATTTAATTTAATTTAAAATCCAGTTCCTTAGTCACACTAGCCACATTTCAAGGGTCTATCGACCTCCATATTGGACATTTCCATCATGGCAAAAACTTCTAGCAGACAAAACTAATAGTCAGTGAAAAATATAAGATAACAAATGAGTCCATGTTAAGTATGATCCTATTTATGTTAGATATACACTTCTATATATATATATATATATAAATGTGACCAGATTAAACTGTCAATGGTGGTTTCTCTAAGAAATAAGATGACCAGGGGGGTTCTCACTCTCTATACACTTTATTGCTTACATTTTTAATAAGCATATTTTATTCTTATAATGAGTAAAAGTCATTGACATATTTTCAAATGGAATAACAAACCAATCAACCAACCTCCTTCTTGAACTTGGTACAGAACTTGGTTCCAGTCCCTGAACTAACCAAGTAACTGACTTCAACTTGTATATATTTTACTGTGTACACTTGTATTAATCAACAATTTCAAGATGGCACTGTCTGTGTCCCGTACTTAGAAATTTTCTATAGTTTCGCCAAGCTCTGGAAAAAGTTTGTTCCGGGCCCCAGGGCGATATCACCATTTCAGATGAAAGTCTGGGCAGACATTTGATAATTTCAAACTGTATTTCTTGAATTGAGAAGGTTGCTTGGGCAGAAGCTGTGAACACACCATTCCATTTAGATTTATATAGTTGACAGATCAAACTTCAGAAAGGGCAGCTTTGAATTATGCCTTAAATTTTCCATGACAAGAAAAATCTATTGAGAGTTATGGCAATTTTTTGCATCTCCCCACCGATTCCACACAGTTGATTAAGAAGTTCCCACAGGGGCCGGCCCTGTGGCTTGGCAGTTGAGTGCGCGTGCTCCGCTGCTGGTGACCCAGGTTCAGATCCCGGGTGCGCACCGACGCACCGCTTGTCCGGTCATGCTGAAGCTGTGTCCCACATACAGCAACTAGAAGGATGTGCAGCTATGACATACAACTATCTACTGGGGCTTTGGGGGAAAAAATAAAATAAATAAAATTTAAAAAAAAAAAAGTTCCCACAGCCAATCTCAACAATACACAGATCAAGTCAGAAGCAACAACATACCGCACAGAGAATAACTTCACTTTTTTTTCCTAAATTGGGGGTGAGAGAAGAGAGGTTATGTTCTTTGTTAACAGAATTCCAAAGTTTTAATTTTGCCAAATACCAGATCTTTAATTTTTCTAAGAAAAAAAAATTATATTAAAAATATCTACTGAAACTACTTCATATCTACCCCAGGGAATAACTTAGTGATTTATCTGCCAACAAAAGCATATTCATATATGCTTATTTTATCCCCTGTATAAATATTCTTGGTGGCTGCCTCCTATTCCACCATAGTGAATATGGAAGATAAAAGCTCTCAGAGGAAAGGAGATGAACAACATCAATTTGTCTAGGAAACATGCATTCTGAAAGTCAGTGTTGGTAAAGCAAGGAGAGAGATTTGATTTTGTTGCCAACTTGAACACTAATTTTATTTGGGGCCAGCTGTGTGACCCTGTTTCCAACACTGGACAATAACTATGCTTAATGTGCGATGATAGGCTGAGTAAGAGATGATGACCACTACCCATGTACTGCACAAAGGGAAAAGGTGCATATCAATGGGGCAAGGATAAGAAGATAGTTAAAATTAATTTTTATCTACGTAGAAAGTCTTTGCTAAGAAAATAACAGTATAAACAAGATTATCTTAGAACTTTTAATTAGCTTGAAAGTTTTCAAGATCCTTCAAGCTTTTTACAAAGACCTACTTACTTCTCCCAAATGTAAATCAAGTGTTAAAGCAAGTTATTTAAAGAATCTTTCTGGGTAATCCTCTATTACTCTAGCTCTAATTGCTGCGTATTGTTTGAAGATAATAAAACTACACTGCTTTGAATATAGTTTCACTCAGTAAAATGGACAATCCTTCTCCTCCCTCATGTTTTTTGGAATTATGAAATTTTTGTAGTGGTATGCCACTTGTCAACCAAAAAGCTAGACAAAGAGCACATTTTCCATGAAAAATGAGATATAAAGATAGCAAGATGCAAGTATTCTATCATACTTAAGCCATTGCTTTTAATTAAACATAAAAGCCACTGCTTTTAATTGAACATAAATATTTCATTCATGGTTTTTCAGCATTATCCACAAAATGAAATACTCTTCTTAGCCCATAAAGAAAATTCTATGAAAATGAAAGAAAAACCTACACAGTAATAGTCACATTTTGGGGCAAAATCATCTAATTGGGTATTTTGTTTTTATCTGAGGCCGTAGTTTTAACTTCATATGTCTAAAATAACTAGTAAATACATTATACTCAATTACGGGGGTAAATTAATTCCTTCAGGCCACAAGGGTACTATTTAGTAAATTATTGCTTTATGCACTGACCAATACCTAGTGGCTTCAAAGCGATAATTCACCTTTAAAAGGTAAAGTGTTCACCTACTCATTCCTCCAAAGGCTCATTATTTGTCAATTCGTTTAAATTGGTGGAGACGAAGAGGCCAAGCATAGAAAAGAGGAGTCTTTCAAATTTTAACATTTACAAACTTGAGCTATTTACGAAAAAAAAAATCTAGGTTTCTACTGAGCCATACCATCAGTACACGAGCCAAATGAAACACAATCACCCCCAAATTTGGCGCACATCATCTAAATCCAAATCCAAAAAAGTAGTCCCACAAGCGCAGCAACTTGGATTTTGACTAATCTCCTTACATTTTAACAGACTACAATAAATCCATTATATCCACCTCTTCCCACTAGGAGCTGTTATCATGTTTCTGCTCTTGGTTATAACATTTCAGTCCCCTGGGCGTCTCTAAATGTTGAGTAACTGTGCTAACATATAATTAATGCGCTGATGCACAAAACTGAAGGCCTCTGAAGAGCGCATGGAGATGCCTTTGGGTGCTAATCTGGGAAGTTCACACAGCCCACGGGCTCCTGGGGACAGGCCCGGATCAATGGACCCAGAGATGAGTAATTCTTTGTACCATAGACATTCTTGACTGTGTAAGCAAAGAAGTACTAATGAAATCTTCAAAAGAACGAAGAACGATCAACAGAAATTACAGTGGAGAAGAGAAAAGTCCAGGGTCTCGTCAGAAAGATAACGGACAGATGCTGAAATTATCTGGGTAATCCATCATATTTGCATCTGGGTCCATTTCTGGCACTGGTGCTATTGTTTCAAAAACATATCTATATTTAGCTACCTATCACAGGCAAATTTCTATCACTGCATAAACAGAACTTAGGCTCAGATTTCTGTACAATCTCCTTTCCTCCGTTTTCAAAAAATATTCTAGACTTGAATTATAACATTTGGTACTTGAAGCTGCCACTAAAGTACGTATTCACTGCAAAAATAAAAAAAGCAGTTCGCAAATGCGAGATACATTTAGTCAGCTTTTTTCTTGATCTCTTTTAATATTTTATAACACGTTAAGGCTCAGTAAAAGTTCCTTTCTTAGACAAAGCTTCAAACAGATGTTAGAATGCAAACGCCTTACGCTTTAAATCATCAATCACTTAAAGAATTCTCTCCATGAACTGAATAAATAAGCCATCTGCGACTAAGGCCTCCCTATCATGTGTTTAAGCTGACCCACTTCATCAGTCACCATGGTTTGCAAAATCTCACTTCTAAGGGGCAGCATTAAGTGCTCCGTGCCAGCGCATAGTTAGAATCCAACAGGGCGAAAGGATAATGTAAAGACCTCTCTCTATTTAACATAACCCCCCTGCCTCTAAGAACAGAACTTCAATACCACCCTTAACCGGAAGCAATCTTTTCTCCAACAGGAGGGCAAATCAAGTCTGCGAGGGAGAAAGGGAGCCGGTGAATGGAGTCAGAAACCCGATCAGGTGTTAAAACGCACGGTGCATCTGGCTTTGGAGACCGAACACCAGTTTTGCAAGCAGGATCTGGACAGGTCTGCGGGAACTGCCCCCACGACAGAGCCTAAAGCAGCGGATCGGACCTGCCCTAGAAGGCTCTGCAGTCACCTCGGCGGTGGCAATCCTGCGCAGCCCCGGGAGCGGCCGGCCCGGGACCCCCTGGGCGCCCCCTGCCTGGCTGGCGCGGAGCAGGGTGGGGGCCGCGGCCCGGGAAGCACAACTTTCCGCAGGTCCCCGCCAGCAGCGCCGAAACGAGCGGGGACAGATACCAAACCACTCCCCACCATGGGCTCTTCTTTTTTCTGGTGGCGGCGGCGGCTGGGGGAGGGGTGGGAGGGTCTGGAGGGACTTAAGGAGAGGATGACAAGGAGCAGAGAGAAGGACGACTTGCCACCACCGCGGCCGCCACAAAGGGAAGGGCGACGCGCCCCCGCTCGGTCCCACTGAGTCACACGCCGGCCAGGGCAGCGCGGCGCACCCGCGGGCTGGGCGGGCGGGCGGCGGGGATGGGCGAGGGCCAGCCGGCCGCGCGGCAGGTGACAGCGGCGTCGCCTGTCCCCGCACCTCCCCGCCCACCCCGGGGCCTCGCTGCGCCGCGCCGCTCCACCCGGGAGCTGCGCGACCCGGACCTCCCCACGGTCTCGGGGCCGGACGAACCCCACGCGGGGCTGCCCGCCCGCGCCCCGAACCCAGCGCCCGAGCGGAGCCCGAGATGCGCGCGGTCCCCGCAGCCCCGTCGCGCCCCGTGGCGCCCGCGCGCCGCGCGCCTACCCCTTGGCGTGCTCGGTCTCCTCCTCATTGTCCCCGTCTATCCCGCACGTGTCCTGGTCGTCCAGCTCCAGGCTCTGCTGGCTGGCCGCAGACTCGCTGTCCCCGCCATCGCGGCGGCGCGGACCCGGAGGCGGCGCTCGGCCCGGGCGTGGGGCCGGCGAGGCGGCGGCGGCGGCGCGAGCAGCTCCCTCTAGAGCCGCCCGCCGTCTCCTCGGAGCCCGGAGCCCGGGGCGCCGCGCCCGCCCGCCCCGCCCGGCCTGGGCCCGCCCACCGCGATCGGGGCGGGGGCGGGGGCGGGGGGGGGCGGCCGCGCATCCCCGATCGCCCGGGGGTGGGGGCGCGGGTGGCAGTCCGGGGTGGTCTCGAGCTGCGGCCGGGCGCAGGAGCCGAGCTCCAGACCCCGCAGCCTGCACGCGCCTCACCCTTGGGCTCGGCTCTGAATGCAGCAACGTGCACGCTCCAAATCCGAGTCTTCATTTTGGGAACACAGGCCACGCGATTTTACATCCTTAATGTTAGGAAGCGCTTTTACCCAGTGGAGGGATTTTTTTTTACTCAGGAGTAGGCGTGCCAATGATTTCCAGAAGCTTCCCACACACACACATATGTACACTTTTTAAAAATTCCATTTCACGTGTCTATATCTATCTTTCCAATACACTATAAAATCAAAGTCAAAACAGTGCTTCCAACCTTTCCACCTCCCCGTTCCAAAGATGCTGGAGCTGCCCCAGTTTTCGATGGACACCGCACACACAGTCGGCTGAGACCAGAACAATCATCTTGAGGGAAATGGGGGCGTTGTCCATGATTCAGGGGGATTTGACAGTGTCAGGTAGGCCACTCTGGCTTCCGCAAGTCAAAGTCATGACCTAGACCTCAAGCAACGGAGTGGCTTTGTGGGCTGAAATCCCGTGTCTCCAGGTGAACGGAGGAGGGGCAGGAGGCACTCCATGGATTGCCCAATAAAAGGCAGGGAAGTTTAGACTCATTTGCTCTTGCAGCCTGCACCCAGCAGCGCTTCCTTTGCTGTCCTGTAATGGGTGGTGTTCAAAGGTCCCGCCAGGCCCCGGGAAGGTTTTACAAAGGCAGTGGAAAGTTACCAGAAACTGTTCAATGAGGAAAGTGAGACTTGAAAAAGCTGGCTGAAATTGTTGGTGTGGGTCCTATTTTTGCAGGAGGTGTTGGGAGCATTTTGCGGCTTTTTTTTTCCCATAAGGGAAAAAATGCAACAAGACAGAAGTATCTAAAGACAAAAATTGCAGAGCGATTTCAAAGTTCACCAGCCTTCTGTCACTGACTGATGTTGAGCCAGCTAAGTTTCTGTAAGAAGGGCAAAGTGGGGCCAAAACACAAAGGAAATACAAAACTTTCACAATCACAACTATTTCTGAGGCAGAAAGTCCCACGTGGCCTCTGGCTTCAAACTTTAGGATAAACGTGGATAGAGATGAGTGAGTTTCCTGCAGCTCATCCCTATGAACATGAGGAGTTGGATAACTAACCTGGTTGGGTAACAGCAGGATCCTGACCAGGAGTAAGTCTATCAGATCAGTCACTATAACCAATTGGAAGAGTTCTCTAAAAGAGTTTTAAAAAACAAAGCAAAGGAAACTCAGCAGACATATATTTATTTGATGTTTGAGAAGCTTTGACTAAGACCATCTGAAAAAAGAATAAGAAAAATAATTCTGGAGAAATAGAATGAGGGCATCGAAAACCAGCTAAACACTAGAAAACGATGACAAACGGAACATCTGTTCCCCAGAATGGAAAGAAGTTGCCAAGACGTCTGTTCAAGACTAGAGTGAGGTGTTATATAACACCAATGTTTGTCATTATTAATCATTGGAAGGTGGACAAAGTTTGCCAATGACCCTGGAGACTCCTAAATCCTATTGTCATGTATAGAAACTCGCTTTGTTTCTAAAAATGTTTGCTTTTTTCCCCTGGTTTAATCCCAGAGTTTGTGGAATTGGAACAAAGTGGTACCTTCTAGAATCTCAGATCTAAGATTTATTTGGGGTAAGAGAGTAGTGTAGAAGGACTACAGTGTTCAAAGAGGCCCTTGGGAATTTCCTATGTTGTCTGACTCATCTCCTATTACAGATGTAAGACCATAGTTGTATAATTGGTCTTGTTTGATTTAAACTATTATAACTTTTTTGCTTTTTTAAAAATTATGGTAAAATACGCATAAGACAAAATTTACCATCTTAACCATTTCTAAGTGTACAGTTCACTAGTGTTAAGTATATTCACGTTGTTGTGCAAGCAATCTCCAGAGCTTTTTTTATCTTGCAAAACTGAAACTATACCCATTAAACACTCACTCTTCAGTCTCCCCTCTTCCCAACCCCTGGCAGCTGCCATTCTACCTTCTGTCTTTATGAATTGGACTCTTCTAGGAACTTCATGTACATGGAATCAGACAGTCTTTTTGTGACTGGCTTATTTCACTTATCAATAGTTTGTTTGTTTGTTTTTCCCTTTCCTGCACTTTAAATTCCCACTGTTATGTTTTAAATTTGCCAATAAAGAGGGAGCCCACAAAACCCTAGACCTCCACCCTCCACTCCAATAAAAGCAGAACCCCAGGCCCATGTACTCTCTCTCTCTACCTGCAGCTTTGCTGTGTGGCCCCAGGTGTGCTGTGTAATTTCCAGGTCCTGCAAGTAATCAACCTTTATCTTTTCAAAGTTTCCTGATGGTTATGTCACAGACTAGGTGCCTTGAGAAACTCAAAGGTGGGTTTGGAAGCAATTAACTGTTTTTCCAATTTGTTTCTTTTCCTTTTGTGTGTTAAGGAGATGTAACCACCAGCCATCCTGAAACTGACCAAATGAGGCACTCAAGCCAGATGTAACCACCAGCCACCCTGAAACTGACCAAATGAGGCACTCAAGGGAGATGTAACCACCAGCCACCCTGAAACTGACCAAGCCTGACTACAAGAGCTAGGCCCATGACCTTTGCCTTATTTTTAATACAAAGATCTCTCCAGGAGGAGCTTAGGCCTCATTATGTGGAAGCATGTTCTCCAACTGAGCCTGTGCAAGCGAATCCCCGTCTCTCCCTTTTGGATATTCGTTCTCCAAGCAAGTAAAAGTTCCTGCTTTCCTTTGTTTGGGGACGCCATGACTTTGAAAATGATTCCTCATGGCCTCCTATTTGCTGCAAATACACTTTACTTTGTGAGACAACTTCCACTGGTGTAGAGTCTTATTTAACTCACCAGGAGGTGAACCCACTTGGTTTGGTATCAGTTATTGCTGAAGGGCGTCTTGTAATCATAATAAAAACGACAAGGGCCTGTCCACCCACAACATTGGTTATCAATAGGCTGAGACTGGCACAAAACAATGCTGTATAATAATATAATTAATAACAGTAATAATTATATTTATAATTATTATATCAATAAATTGTGTATATGTTAATATATAATAATTATATTATTATTGTGCACTTTTTTCAAAATACTTTCCCTTATTTTGTTTTATTCTTATAGCTCCTCTGTTATGTCTCTATATTAAGTTATTGAGATTTCCCCTAACAGGTGACATCACCAGGCCTGAGGGAAGTGACATCCCTCACCTGAGATAAACACAGACACATCATTGGTGAAACCAGATCCAGACTCTGGCATCCTGACTCCCAGAACAGCACTGTCTCCACCAGCCCAGGATGCTATTCGGAGCCCTCACGTTTACGAACTGGGATCCACCTACCTGTGTGAGTGGTATTCCCTGTCGTCGTCAACTCTCATGCCAGCCTTTGTTAACAAAGGCAGTGACAGAGAAAATGTGCCTCAAGTTCCATGGCTGTTAGTCTTGAATACACAATCGATATCACAGTGCTCTGTCTGGCTAGCTGGAAGTTCAAACATATCCTAACGGCTCCTTCCAGGGACTTGAATAAAAAAGGAAACTCTCCCCCTGAGAAAAAATAAATGCACTTGGAGCAGAGAAATACAAGCCCCCTTGCAGGTACTGCTGGTGCTGGTTGGAAAGGGGGCCCTGAGGAATTGGCACATTGTCATTTGGTGAAGACACAGGACAAGATTCCATGAATGAGCCCTTGTAGAGGCAGGGGGTTGCCCAGGGTCTCAGAGGATGTCACAGATCCATGTCAACCAATTCTGCACACACATTCTGTTCAAAGGGTGCCTCTCTCTGGGTGGGTGAGAACAGCAGTGCAGAAACAACATTCTGCTCTTGTATGTGTCACAGCATCTCTGAAGTTAATGTCATCACTGAAGGTAAGATTAGGAGGCTCCAGTTTCACCACAGTCGGCAGCTTTACGCTACCTCACTCACAAGAGCCCAGTTTCACCATCTGTGACCCAGTGCTCTGGTCTCGTCCTGCCCATAAGGCTATTAGAGTTAAATCCAGGAGTTAGAAGACCACTGGAGTGCTGTGTTCAAGTGAGAGCTACCCTCTTCCCCCTTCCTCCCTCCCTCCTTCTCCCCCTACCCTACCTCCAGAAGCCTGGTACTAGGCGCTTTGAAATGTCTAGAATAGCGCATTCATCTTGCCTTTTGACCAAGTGAGTTGGTTTCTCCGATCCAAGCTCTGGTCCCTGTTTAAGGTTGAGAAAATAGGATTATCTTTATCTTGATAATCATTCTACAATGTCTATGTATATCAAATTATCATGTTGTACACTTCAAATATATACAATTATATTTGTCAATTATTCCTCAATAAAGTTTTTTTTTTTTAAAGGTTGAGACATATGTAACAGGTGCTGGTGAGGATGTAGGGAAATAGATGTGCTCCTGCACTACAGGTGCAAGTGCAAGTTGATGCAACCTTTCTGGGGAACAATTTGGAAATATCTATTAAAATACAAAATCCCATGCTGGAATTTACTCTTTGGACATACTCTCAAAAGCTCACAAAGATATGTGTGCAAGAATATCAACTGCAACGCTGTTTGAGTGATGGGAGATTAAAGGGACATCTCATGTTGTCTCAGAAGTGAGGCTACAGCCCCAAAGCTGAGAATAAGAGTGGATAATCCCTGTATCTGAACGACCAGCTAAGAGGTGGCAGGACACGTTCAGTGGCCGATACTGTCCTACCTCCTTCAGCTTATGTGAACCCAAGTGCAGGGGTTAGAGGACCACTGGAGTGCAGTGTCTTCCCTCCCCTGAAGCCAAATGAGTGGGCTCCAGAGAACCTCCAATGGAGGCTGAGTGTGCCTGAAAGAAGGGAAGGCGGACATCTCACCTGAGCTTGCTAAGAGGCAGGGATGCACGGGCCCACCCGGGCACTCCCGTTGTTGCAGAGCTTGGTGAGAGAGTTCTGGGGAAAACCAGCTATATTTCCTCAGAAGTTTGAGAACAGACATGAAGATAGAGACCAGTCCTTGCTTCTTGCTTGGGTAATTTTGAAATACAAAGCTTGCTGGAGCAATCAGAGTTGTGTGCATGTCCCAAGGGCTCAAGCAGAAACCAGGAATAGTAGCTGGGTTTGAGCTATCCTGCTGGTACCCTGCCCAAGAGGGCGGCTGTCTAGCTAGAGGGACCTCAGAAATAATAAGTGTGAAGTGTACAACCAGGTGCAGGGGCTGAGGTGAGAGACTAGAGATCAGCTAGCTAGGAAACTTTCGGGTTGTCCAAAAGATTTGCACAAAAGCACCATGAAAGAACCGACATCTGGACACCTGCCGCATAGCGGGCATCAACAACCATGAGAAGATTATATCTGCACCAATTAAATAAAACAGCTTACATACACCATTTTGTCCTAATCCCTCTTCCCTCCCATCTGGACTCTGGAGAAGCCAGAGTCCCGGAGTGTGAGGAGATCCTGTGAGCCACAGAAAACGCCAGAACCAAGGGTGGGAGTGGATTTGGCATTGGACAGGAGATTGAAGATTTAAACAGAATGTGACTGGAGTGAACTTTTTTTTTTTGGTGAGGAATATTAGCCTGAGCTAACATCTGTTGCCAATCCTCCTCTTTTTGCTGAGGAACACTGGCCCTGGGCTAACATCCACGCCCATCTCCCTCTACTTTATACGTGGGACGCCTGCCACAGCATGGCTTGAGAAGTGGTGCATAGATCCGCATCCAGGATCCAAACCTACAAACTCCGGGCTGCCGAAGCGGAGTGCGCGAACTTAACCCTAAGCCACTGGGCTGGCCCCCTGGAGTGAACTTTTTAAAACCTGAAGTGCCGAAAGCTCTAGAATCTGCCCAAGATATCACTAAGGGTGGGGGAAGGGAGACTTGAAAGAGCATGATTGAAAGTAGTGATTAAAGAAAACATACAACCATCTTATTTTGTAAAAACAAAAACAAAGCTGAAAAACCCTATATATCATTTTATTTACTTGTAAGTAGCATATCCAGGCAAAAACAGTATCATTCTTTTAAGAAGAAACTGTAGATTGATTCAGAGTCCTGAACCTTTTTATTTGCATTTATGGCCAAGGAAGATTCACATGTGCTACATGAAGCAAACTTCAGTATGAAAATTGGTTGGGATTATAGCCTGGCTGAATTTGTGAAAACTCTGACGTGAAGAATGGTTGTGGAAATTTGTGGAAAGGGGTTTAAGTCATACTTTTTCATTAGACGCATCCATTTGCCCACAAAGATTTCTGAATGTGACCCTTCTTGCCCCACCCACAAGGACAGCCACTTCCTTGTTTGCTCGGCAGTGGAAATGGATTGGTGCTGAACCAACCACATCCTCTCCAACTCATTTGCCTCAATCTTCTCCCCTTCACGTAACGGGATCTCGCCTATTGGAGGTACAGCTTGTAGCCATCAACAGAGTAAACTGACTTGACCCTTGAGAGAAGCCACTCCATAATGTTGGAGCTGTTTTGCCCCCATAGCCTAGCTTTTAGAAAAAGAAACAAATGAGGCAAAAAACTTAAAAGCTGAGCCAGCCCTGATGGCCTAGTGGTTAAAGTTCCTCGCTTTCACCACTGCTGCCTGGGGTTTGTTTCGTGGTCTCGGAACCATACCACCTGTCTGTCAGTTGCCATGCTGTGGCAGCAGCTCACATAGAGAACTAGAAGGACTTACAACTAGGATACACAACCATGTACTGGGGCTTTGGGGAGAAGAAAAAAAAAGAGGAAGATTGGCAACAGATGTTAGCTCAGGATGAATGTTTCCCTGCAAAAAAAAAAATCTATCCCTGTTCAATGTGGCTGATAAAAGTAAAAGTGATTAAATAATGAATAATAATTAAAAAAATTTAAAAACTTGTTTCCAAAGTAAAGTTACATATACTTTTCTGTTCTTTACTCTTCCCCATCTGCAATCTTTTATTTTCTTGGCAATCCTTTATTGAATGGACAACTTGAATGGTGTCCGGCATATGAATATAAATTCCACAGTAGTGGATGTATTTTTCAAAATGCTGTTCTATGCACAAGAGAGAGTATGTTTCTCTCTTTTGCAAGGCACCATCTAATAAAAAAACCAGATTAGACATTCTTGGCATATCTGTGTCACTCATTGTACCTGAGAGAGTCCATCTGTAGTGAATAGATTTGTCATTCCATAGTAATAGAACCAAAAAGACAGAGAGAATAGAAGTCAACTCCAGTGAACAGTGGTGTGTGGACGAATGTGGAAATCATGTCAGGAAGATGATTAAAGAGTATCTGATCATCCTGAAAATCTTGCCTTATATCAGACATTCTGGTGGTTTTAAGATCAAGTAATTATACCAAATAATAATAATAATAATAACAATGTCGTGCTTCTATATTGTTTTCTCCCTCCATGATCTCTCATTGAACATAGATTCCCTTACCTCCTACAACTGGGCTCAGTTGAAATGAAGTACATATTTTTTGTGTTCAAATTTTTA
Organism: Diceros bicornis minor; assembly: GCF_020826845.1. Lineage (NCBI taxonomy): Eukaryota > Metazoa > Chordata > Mammalia > Perissodactyla > Rhinocerotidae > Diceros > Diceros bicornis. The sequence goes on from NW_026691157.1 coordinate 399,059, forward strand.
TTTAGCAACCATATGTCAGAAAAAATAATGCCTTTCTCAGGAAACTCGAATAGGGCGGTGGTTGAAAGCACGAATCTGCAATCGCTTCCGGCTCAGCTGCTCATCAGCCATGTGACTTCAGAAAAGTTACCTAACTTCTCTATGCTCATATTTCTTCTTCTCTTAAAAAAAATAAAAGGCAATGATTGCTAGCATTTATAGATGACTGAGCACTTTCTGAGCACACGTGACTGTGCCAGTAAATCGGGCAGAACTTGCTGATACGTTGGATGTGGGTGGACACGGAGAGGGAGAAGCAAGGACGACCCCCAGGATTATGTTACACAGAGGTAGCGATACACTGAGTCAATTTCGCTAAGCTGGAACTACATTTCCCAGACTTCCCATTCCATGTAGTTCTGGTTTATATAGGCTCGGAGAGAGATTTTGTGTGAAATTTGGCAGATGGACGTAAAGCAGCAGCCGTAATTTTTTACTCTCTGAAGGTGGGCGCAGGGCACCAGCCAGCAGGGCAGCTCACGCACGTTGTAGCTCACCTTCTAGCTCACCTTTCGGGCAGCGGGAAGCCCCGGGACCAGCAGCGTCTGCAGCATCTGCAGTCTCCTCCTGCAGCTTCTCCAGGCCCTGGGCCAGGTGCACGTGCAGCTCTGCAGCGCAGGGCGCCAGCTTCCCCTGCACGTCACCCTTAGCAGTGAGGCTAGAGTGGATGTTAGTTGCTTATCCCAGCTAGTTTCCTGGTTTCCGGTTGCCCCTCACTGGAGCCGGTTCTTCCTCGAAGCTTCCGGGTTGTCCTGGCCCGTGCCGCATGCACCTCCCCTTCCCAGTTGCAAGGCTGACTGACCTGTAGCCACTTCTGGCTCTACAGTCGAGGCAACGTCAAGATTCTGCAGAGACTTCTCCCCTAAAATTCAGCACCCACAATTGTGTAAGGTCTAACTCCTGTAATAAATCTCTTTTTTATACCACTCATAGAGGTTCTGCTTTTCTGATCAAACCCTAATACAAGATGTCTTGTCTCTTGATATTCCAAGATTACAGTATCAGCAGTAGGCAAAAGCATTCATTGTGTTTTCAAAGAAGCTAGTTACCTAAGTTTTCCTTATCAGTGGGGCAGGTTCCTAATGATGCTGGAATAACCTTATTCTAAAGGATCTAGCTGGGGCCATATAAATACGCAAAGGAAAGCCATTATGCAAATGTATCACCATTCACAGAGATTTTACCTTGAGAAGAATGAGAGGGTGATACTGTTATTAAGCGTCCTTTAAACACACACATGCACAGATAGGTTCTCTATATGATATTCATATTATTTTCTCAACAGAATCTAGGATAGTGGTTAAGAGCAAAAAGGAGGAGGGGAAGGGGAGGGGAGCAGAACAAGGGTGAAACACGGGGACCCCAATGAAGAGGTGGGCAGAGGTGGCCTGGGAGGGAGACAGTGGAACACACAGGTAGATCTCAGAGAACCACGAAAATGCTGTATAACCTAGGAGGCAAGAGACTTTCCAGAAAAGACCAACCCGTCGGTGGGGAGAGAAGAGCAAGGTAAGAACTAAACGTGGGATCTTACTGAGAACAGTTTCCAAAAAGCGTTGAAGCAAAGGCTGGACTACAGAGGGATATGGTGCCACTGGGAGGTGAGAACTTTAAGACATGGAGAGGAAAGAGAATGAAGAAGGAGATGGAGCTGGAGAGGTGGGGTTGAGAGAAAAGAGGCTTGAACACGTTGATGGGGTGGATGGAGAAGGAGCAAGCTAGGGCGAAGATGGTGAGGTCCAGGAGAGAGACGGTTTGCCTGGAGGGTGTGGGAGAGGATTAAATGAAGGCACCAGTAGACCATGGGCCCCCAACCCAGCAGAAACACCCTTTCCTGGAAGAAGGAACAATGGGGATGAGTGTCGCTCACCCCAAAGTCCTCCTCATCCTTCTTCCTCTGCCTGCCCCATGAATGCATGTGTCCATCAGGGCTCTGCCCTCTTCCATTTAAACTCTACACCATCTCCCCAGGCAAGCCCTAACCTCATCTGTTTCTGCATCAGCCTGTCTCATTCTGAATGTCCTACGGAGATCTATACCAACATGTCCAAAACTATCCAATCCCAGCTAGCCCACCCAAAAGAGAACATTCTGTAAGTCCCCCTACATCCTCCTACATTCTCTAGCTGCATTAGTTATCAGTCTTAGTAGCACCACCATCCATCTAGTCATTTGAACTAGCAAATTGGCTGTTCTTTGCTACATGGTTCCTTTCATTCCCCCCACGTCAACCATTTACCAAGTCTTACTGAGCCTATCTCCTAAATCTCAAACGTATTTTCTCTCCATACCCAGTGCATCTGCCCTACATCAGATTCGCATCATTTCTTGCCTGCCTCATTCCCATCCAATCTACCCTCCATATTACTCTAATCGTCTTTGATAGTTTTACTCCCTTGCTTAAATCCCTCAATGGTTCACCATTGCTTTCAGGATAAAATCCAATCTCCATAGCATGGGAAACAAATCATTTAATTCCTCCCTAACTTGACCTTTATTTCTTCCTTACCTTCTCTGCCTTCCTATGTTTGGTGAACACTCCACACAGTTTCCCAGCTCAGAATCTTTGCATAGGAGTTTTTATTGTGCCTAGAATATGTCCCCCATAACCCTGGCAACATTCCCAATTTTGAAATCTTTCAAAGTCCGATTTCCATGGAATCTTCCTTGATTTCCTCCCTAGAGCTGTACTCTCTGCCATGCTGCCTCTGGACTTGGTATATTTTGTGATAATCATACTCTGTTAAATTATCTGTCCTGCATCTGCGTCTCCTCTGGACAGTGAGTTCCTTAAGAGCAAGATCCATTGTTAGTCATCTTCGGTGTCTTCTTTCAGGCACATAACGAAATTGTGTTGAGTTGAATTGCATTTAGATTCCCTCCACTGCTGTGGTCTTTCCCAGGAATCACATGCACAATTTTCTGAGAGTGGTGTGTGAGGGCTACTGAGCAGAGTGTTCCAGGGCTGGGGCGTAGGCTCTGGGGCTCAGCACATACGGTTCTACTTCCACTTGATGAGTGAAATGCAATAGTATGTGTCAAGGGCTGGGAGGCATCTGAGATGTTACCTGACTTGCAAGCTAACAAGTTAGCTTGTCACAGTTTTACTGCTTCTAGAAGATGAGATTCACCGAGATTCCTGGGTGAGAGAGAAAGGACTTGGTCTTACAGCACAGCAAACAGCAAGAGCATCAGCGTGTTTGTGTCAATTCTCCTTGTCCCCAAGTCCCACAGGGGCAATGAGGATACATGGCTGCACTACTCAGGAGAAGAACGCTGAGCTTAGGGAACCAATTATTTTTTTTATTAAAAATTTTTAAAATTGTGGTTAAATATAAGTAACATAAAATTTGCCATTTTAACCACTTTTAAGTTCAGTTCAGTGGTATTAAGAATATTCACATTGTTGTCCATCCATCTCCAGAACTCTTTCCATCTTGCAAAGCTGGAACTCGGTCCCCGTTAAACATTAACTGCCCATTCCCCCTCCCCTCAGCCCCTGGTAACCACCCTTGTACTTTCTGTCCCTATGAATTTGACTTCCCTAGGTACCTCATATGAGTGGAATCATATAGTATTTGTCCTTTTGTGTCTGGCTTATTGCACTCAGCATAATGTCTTCAAGCTTCATCTATATTGTAGCATGTGTCAAAAGTTCATTTCTTTTTAAGGCTGCATAATATTCTGTTTTATGGATATACAGCATTTTGTTTATCCATTCATCCATAAGTTTCTTCCACCTTTAAGCTATTGTGAGTAGTGCTGCTGTGAACATGGGTGTACAAATATTTCTTTGTACCCCTGCTTTCCACTCTTTTGTGTCTATACCCAGAAGTGGAATTGCTGGGTCATATGGTAATTTCATTTTTAATTCTTTGAGGAACCACCATACTGTTTTCCCTAGCAGCTGTGCTATTTTACATTCTCATCAACAGTGCACACGGAGTAACCAAATCTTTTATAATGGGAAGTAAGCATATCTGCCCACTGCTCCAAAGCGAGACACTATCTCTATCTGTTCGCTATTTAAATACCCTTGAAAAAATAGTCCAGAACAAAGGGCAGTCAGTGCTCACTTGTAAGACATGGAGAAATGAGTGACCCATGGAGAATTGTCTCCAAACAGTATGTCTTACCTCCTCAACTCCATTATAATCTTCTTGAAGTCAGCAGCCGTGTCCTACTCTTTCTGTAATCCACATCTGTAGTCAGTTGAACAGTGGTCCCTAAAAGATATGTCCATGTCCTAACCCCCGAAACCTGTGAATGTGCCCTTATATGGAAAAATGGTCTTTGCAGATGTCACTAACTTAAGGATCTCAAGATGAGATCATCCTTGATTACCCAGGTAGGCCCTAAATCCAATGACAGGTCGTTCTAATAAGGAAGCAGAGGAAATTAGACAGACAGAAGAGGACACACAGGCACACAGAGAAAATCCCACATGAAGACGAGGGTACAGAATGGAGTTAGACCATCCCACGCCAAGGAACGCCAAGCCAGGGGAACACCAGAAGCTGGAAGGGGCTACGAAGGATTCTTTCCTAGAGCCTTCAGAACGACTGTGGCCCTGATGACACCCTGATTTTGGATTTCTGCCCTCCAGAACTGTGAGAGAATGAATTTCTGTTGTTTTAAGCCACGAAGTTTGAGGTAATCTGTTATGGCAGCTCTGGCAAATGAACACAACATCGCACTTAGCAGGGTGCTGGTCGGTAAGTATATGGGAGTGCAAATCATTATAACGGGCTCAGGAAAAGACAAATTAAAGAATGCAAGTGCTGGGGCCGGCCCTGTGGCTTAGCGGTTGTGTGTGCACGCTCCGCTGCTGGCGGCCCGGGTTCGGATTCCGGGCACACACCAACGCACCGCCTCTCCCGCCATGCTGAGGCCGCGTCCCACATACAGCAACTAGAAGGACGTGCAGCTATGACATACAACTATCTACTGGGGCTTTGGGGGGAAATAAATAAATAAATAAAATTATAAAAAAAAAAAAAAGGATGCAAGTGTTGATCTTCATCCCTCCCATGGTTGATAAGCCATTCTCAAGAATAAATTCAATGGGTATGGTGACTTAGCAGACATTTCCATGGGCCATGCATATACCACAGAGGGCAGCTGGGGTCAATAGAAAGAGTACTGGACTGCATGGTGGAAGGTCAACAGGCATTCAAGGCTCAGACCCTACTAGCTGTGTGACCTTTGCAAGCCTCTTAACACATAGAGTGTCAGTTATCTTAGCAAGAAAATGGGACAATATGATCCACTCTACCTGTACCCTATGGTTGTTAACGCTGTCCAGCTCATACAAGAAGCGGTGCAAGAGAAAGTTCTTTGGAGATTTTCAAGCACAACATAGATGTTTAGAATTACTACAGGCTAGGTGTCATATTGAGCATGGCAGAGCTTACATTCCAGGGAAAAAGACTGCCAGTTTATCACCGTCTATTGGTTTCTCAACCTTGTTGAAGACCAAAGGTTCAAATGGTCTTGTTTAGTGGGACAAATATGACTTCACAGAATTGCTGGTATGAATTTCCTGGAGGAGGTCGGCTTTGAGATGATTTTTGAATAAAAGGAAGAGTGCCTGGATCTTGGGTAGAGAGCAGGGGGCTCTGATGACATGTCAGAGGAGAAAGAAGGAAACCAAACATCTTTTGCATAGTTGGCAGGGAAAGGATCCATGAGTGGAACTGCGAGGCGATATAATTAGGATAATTTGATAAAGAGTCTCGGAATCAAATGTGAATAAATCGAATCCACTGCAGAAGCATCCACTGATTATGTTGTCAAAGAGGCAGGTGGGAGAAATGGATTTAACTGCAGTGTCTTGAACCTCTTGTAAGGATCAGAGTCTGGAGGCAAAACTGCCGGTTAGTGTGATTTATTTCAGATGAGAAATGACCCCAGACTGTCCCAGAGACTCTACATGGAGGAAAAAAATCAAACACACAAAACATTTAAAAAGCAATAAAAGTCCCCCAACACTTTCGCAATGAGCCAGTTGCAGGAAGGAATGGGAAATTATTCAGAGGTTCCATGCCTGAGGGAGAGGGACAATGACAAGCAGATGGTCTCGGGGACGTGTGTTAGACGCTCACATGTAGTTAAGCATTTACGAGAGCTTTCTCGTAAATGCAATGAGCATGACTGCATTGAAAATTACTTCCTCACATGCCAGCCTTTGAATGTTTTGTATTTACTTTTACTTTGCATGTCAAGCTGATTTTTTTACAACAAATATCCAAAAAAATTCAAGAGGATAATGTTCCAGGTAAGTGATGTTTTAGTTGGTTAACAAGTATTTATTGTGTATTTCCTCTGCAGGTGATGGAGGATGAAATGAATGTGTATTTGCTGTATGTCAGGTATCGAAGCAGAGACTTTCTTATATATTCTTTCTTTCATCTCTACAACAGCCCTGTGATGTAGGTATTATTCTCAGTTTCCATTTAGGAATCTGAGCCCCAAAAAGATTGTGTAACTTCTCCACAACAGTGTTTTACCAAATTCTTACAGCACTACGATGCAGTTGCCTGTTTTCCTGTTAGAGCAAAAACTTGCCCACACAATGTGCTACCCTCTACCTGTCATCAGCATCCACTTGCCCCAGTTGACATTGTAAAAGCCAGCAACTCACTCTCGCTGCCCTTCTAGCAGCTAGAGGTGGCACTATGACCTGTTTTGTCAATGAGACAGAAAGATGCCTCCTGCCAGCCATTGGGGGAATCTGAATGTGTGATGCATTCACTGAACTGCTGTAATTACCCTCCAACCACTTGGCA